>NW_026042344.1:0-72500 GCF_023856365.1 Brienomyrus brachyistius
CCTGTTTTAACCATGAGAATCCTGTGAGGGGCGGCTCAGTGGGTAACAGGGCTGCCTTGCAGCTGCAGTGTTGAATGTTTCCATCCTTCTCCTATGCTGTCTGTGTGGCGTTTGTTTGCTCTCTTTATCCCACATGGGTTTCTTCCTGCAGTGACTCTGACAGGCATCTGTAAATTGCCCAGAGTCTATGACTGTGAGTGTGCCTTGTGATTAAATGGCATTCTATCCATGGTGGACCCCAGCTTTGTGCCCTGCGTTTCCTGTAATTGGCTCTGGGATACCCTTGTGATAAGTGTTTGGAAGATGGATGCATCACATCTTAGTACTTGTGACGATCTGTCCCGTCTCCTCCTGATTGGGCCAGCAGAGCTCACTGCTGACACTCCGTAACTCTCCTAACCCTCCCCAGCTGTATCCCATCGCTGACGTTCTCCACCCTGATCTGTTAGCCTCCTACACCTCTCTCCCGTCGGTGATTACTGTGTATAAATGTTCCTGCTCTCATGGTTCCTCAGCTCCGTCATCATTCTTCCAAGTGTTGTTTGCTGTATTCCCTTAATAAAGCCTGTGTCTTTCCCAGAGCTACTGCATCTGAGTCGTCCTTAACCCAGATTATATTACTCATCACATAGAATATCCATTTACATTTAACTCCATGGACACTAAGCTTTTCTCCCAGGGGTCTAAGGTAAGAGAGACCAATTGGACCAATTCGTCCAGATAAATACATTTGTAAAAGAAGTAGTGAATACGTTTCCAATCAATTCCTATTACACATTGATGTTATAATCAGAAGCCACATTATGAAATGGAATATATCCAAACAGCATTTTAATCTGACCAGTAGGGCTTGCTGTTGTACCACTTGTAGAAACACTTTTGCATTTACCAGACTTGTTTACCCAAAGTGACTTACAGCAGTGGGAAGGGTTATGTTTTATGCATATTCTTGGGGGATTTGAACCCATGACCAATGCATCATAAATGCAACACTCTACTTGTTCAGCTAGAGAATCTCTATGAAAAAAGTCCTAATGACTTGAAGTAATCAGCTCCTAATGCCAGGTAGCTGAAAACACAATGAGGTTCTTCCTCAATGTGATGCTGCCCAACCCAGCAGATGGGAATCTGATGAATCAGACACGCCTGCCAGTGTCCAGTTTAACCTTTGGGGTCCGTGGACTCGATGGCCAATCAGAGATGGCAGACAGCTGTCCACATGGCCCCGATTGAGCGATACGTTTGCGTAACCTGCTGGCTGTAAAAGGAGACCATGTGTTTGAATGCTGCATCGCAGGCCTGACACATGAGAAAGACCAGATGCCAGCCACCTCAGACATGTGGATTTTATCTGTGTTCCACAGGCACTTCCATATAAGTGATTTACAGGAACTTCCAGTCTAGTGCAGGGCAGCGCAAACACCCTCATGCATATACTGGTTTTAGCACAGCTTCATTGTAAAGCATATCAGATGGCCTCAGAATCCTGCTCCCTGCTTAATACAAGGTGAATAGGGAGTAGGAACTGGGGGACTAAGGAGTAGTGGACTATGGGATTAGGGGCCACAGGACTAGGAGACTATGGGACTAAGGGAATAGGGGACCAGGGGAAAAGGGGCTACAGTGTTAGGGACTATGGGACTAAGAAACAAGGAGACTAGGGACTTGTGGATCATGGAAGTGGGGCAAAGGGGAATTGGGCACTATGGACTATGAGACTAAGGTATAGAGGGACCACAAAATTTTAGCACTTAAGACTAGAGGACTGTGGGACTACAATGCATCATCTCCGGAAACCTGTTTACTCCTGCTGGGCAGCTTTCATGTGGCACCCCCTGCTGGACAGTGGAGACACTACAGAGGCTGTGTATTGTGTTCAGTCACCTTTTACTGTAAATCACACATGGGTTCACGCTCATTTGTGTCTGCTCTGAATCCCCATGCGCCGAGGTGAAAACTCCATCCACTTTAGGTAATTCAGGGGCCTCTTGCCAAGTTATATGAGCTTCGTGTCTGATTCTATGGGCTTCCGTACTGGAAGCAGTCCAGGGTAATTCTGGGAAAGTGTGGAGCTTAGACAAACCAAACTACAGCGTAACATGCAGCCAAGGGGGATTTTAAGATTTTGGTATATTGTGTGGGCATCTATCTATTCTTGATATTGATTGATGTATGTAATTATGTAGTATTTTTAATATACGGATAGCGCACTATTGTATTCAAAGCGACGAGCCAAGCTTGCAGTTTTGCAGTGTTCATGTGCTGCCACCTTCTGGGAAAACGAAGAACGGATTTTCAGATTAAGATCTAAAAAACTACACATTTACATTTTAGCCCATGTTACACTGGGCTTTTCTCCCAGGGCAGTAAGGTCAGAGAGACCTACCAGAGAGAAATCTACCATAGTTACTGTTGTATATACATTTATACTGACTTACATTTTACTTATTTATCAGAAGCTTTTATCAAAACGACATACAAATGAGGAAGCAGATTGACACTGTACGGTGCTGGGCGTCGCCCCGGTATGCAAAGTGCTTGGAAAGATTAAAAGCGACAAAACATTGTATAAAAGATCGAGTGCAAGTGCATCAATTATTAAAAATAATACTTAAGAATATCAGTAACAGAGCTCAGCACCAGCATTTATGGGCCCTCAGGACCTGTGATGATGAGCCCAAAAACACCAACGCAAATCCCCAAACTGCACAATATTGTGTTTGGAGTGAAACCTCAATGAGTCTTTAGGTCCATGATACTGTAACAATTTCGAGGAACTTTGGCGCTACGTGCAATTCCCAAAGCGCACCACTAGATGGCGGCTTCCTACCGTGAGCTGAAACAGCCGCCGTAGGGGCGATGCGCGGCAAGTTTCCCCAGCCGCCAACCGGCGTGCACCGGGGCTGCGTCTGGGTCAGGCTTTTGCCTGCCGCTTTCCTCCAGCTTATTTTCTTGTGTAACTTGGTGCTGGGCTCCTCGCCATATAAACAAACTCAGCCTAGCAAACATTAAGAAACATTAAGAAATCTGGCTATGAAAGGATCGTCTACCATACTCCCATATTCCACTCTGCTTTCATCCGATTGTCTTTGGTTTGTGCTGCTGGGAACCATTATCGCTGTCCTTTTATTTTACTGCAAACGTAATCGTATGATCACATTATATCGCGACGTCCCTTGTCCCCACCAACGTTTTGTTGAAACTGCATGAAGGTCAGACCCACTTTTGTACCGTTTAAAACACATGTTGATCATTTTTTCTCCTGCAAAAAAGAGCATTTACTTTTATTTTGGAGATATTTTTTTAAGCCACTTACAATTGAGAAAGCGGCGAGTTGAGCAGCAAATTTAAGGCGGTGTGACTAAGCAGGTTTGGACCCACGAAGCTCAAATTCCACGGTCAAACAATTAAAAAAATTTCTTTGAGAAGGCAGACGCAGGCAGTCACTGGTGCGTTTGGGGTTAAGGGCCTTAGTCACAGGAGCATAGTGATATAAGCCACTGAGCCAAACGCCAACCCACAGCACTGACCTCTGGCAGAATTAACCTTTACAAGCATGTTTGGCAAATGCCACTAAGTACAAAACTGATGCACTTTTACATAAATAATTGTACTTATCATCAGGGTTCAATGTCAGAAGTGCTTCTGCTACTCTTTAGTAAGGTTGCAAATTCCATCTGTCCATCCATCCATCTTCTGTAGCCAGGTATACACACACGCACACACACAGGCGCACACATGCACGCTAACACGCACACACACAGAGGCGCACACATGCACGCTAACACGCGCACACACACACAGACGCACACACACACAGGCGCACACATGCACGCTAACACGCACACACACAGAGGCGCACACATGCACGCTAACACGCGCACACACACACAGACGCACACACACAGAGGTGCACAAATGCACGCTAACACGCGCACACACACACAGACGCACACACACACGCTAACGCACACACACACAGACGCACACACACACACAGACGCACACACACAGAGGCGCACACATGCACGCTAACACGCGCACACACACACAGACGCACACACACACAGAGGCGCACACACACAGACGCACACACGCACGCTAACGCGCACACACACAAACACACATGCGCACACAAACACGCACGCACACGCGCACACACACAGAGGTTTGTAATTATATCTTTGTGGGGACTCTCCATTTGTTTCGATTGTGAAAACTCTAATCCCAACAATGACAGTCTACCCAGCCCCAACCTTAACCACAAGTAAGCAAACAAAATACAAGATTTTAGGTATTTCCAGTTTTGTGATTCTATTCACAGATTTTTTATGAAATTGAGGTTATGTTTATGGGGTGTGGGGAGTGAAAAATATCCTTACATGGCAAAAGGTTTTTATCTCATCGTGGGGGACATTTGGATCCCACAATGTAATACACTGTGTTCACAATTATTAGGCGAGTTGTATTTTTGGGATTAATTTCAATAAAAAACAAATATAGTGTCATCAGTCAGTCCAAAATCTTAATGAACCTGAAGCCTGAATGTTATGCAAAGGAAATGTGAGTGTGAACATTATCAGGGGAAGACACGTGTGTGCACAACTATTACACAACTATTAGTGTGCAGAATTATTACACAACTATTAGTGTGCAGAATTATTACACAACTATTAGTGTGCACAATTATTACACAACTATTAGTGTGCACAATTATTACACAACTATTAGTGTGCACAATTATTATGCAACTAAATGAAAAACCTACATTTTCCCATCTCCCTTGTTTATTATCATCTTCCAAAGTGCGAATAATAAACAAACATCACATAATTTCCAAATAAACATTTCTGACATGAAATATCAATTAGTGAGCAATATAGCCACCTCCTTACGGATGTAGTGGGAAGTGTGAGTGTCCTGCAGGCTGGAGAGAGAGCTGCTGATGACGCGCTCAGCGGTCCGGACCCTTCAGAAGACTGTGCAGACCGCTGAGTGCATCATCGGCAGCTCCCTCCCCAGCCTGCAGGACACTTACACTTCCCGCTGCATCCGTAAGGCCACCAGCATTGTGACTGACCGTTACCATTCCACCCACCAACTGTCTACTACCCCTCTTCCATCCGGAAGAAGATTCTGCAGCATCAGGAGCAGGTCTGCACGACTGTGCAATAGCTTCTTCCCCCAAGCAGTCCGGCTGCTGAACAGCAATAAGTCTTCCATTCATGGAATCTGGTATTTTCTTGATCTGTTAACAATAAACTTTTTGTGCAGCAGCAACCACAGCCTCCCAGACACTGTTCAGAGAGCTGTACTGCTTTCCTTCACTGTAAATCTCCCATATAAGCAGGGCCCACAAGTTCTCAATAGGGATTATGTCAGGTGATTATGTCATTATTCTGTCATCCTTAAGGCCTTTACTGGCTAGCCATGCAGTGGAGTACTTCAATGCATGCGATGGAGCATTGTCCTGCATAAAAATCATGGTCCTCCTGAAAGATGCTGACTTTATCCTGTACCGCTGCTTGAAGAAAGTGTCTTCTAAAAACTGACAGTAGGTTTGGGAGTTGAATTTGAATCCATCTTGGCATTTTCTGGGAAAGTAGAGTGTACCCTTGGGGAGGTGGGCTCCGGCTGGGCTTAAGATACGGTTTCATTAATGAGACTCACATGGTCAGAAGGATTGAGGTAAACGAGTCTCACTGGCTGTTTCTGAAAGTGGGACCCCCCCCCCCCCAATAAAAATCTCACATCTTCCCATTAAAATAATAATTGTAACTCTCCACTATGATTATTCATGTTACAAGGTCCAACTGACAGCACTACTTTGAGGAGAGTTCTTCATCTTCTACCTGTGTGTTGGTAGAATAGTGATTCAGAACATGGGCTTGTGATCTGAAGCAGGCGGGTGTTCGCCGTTGTACCTTTGAGGGAGGTTCCTCACTAAATTAGCCTAGTTGTGGGCATCTCCATCACTGCAGTTTGCGAGGGCTTGGTAACCTAGCCACTTGCAGTTGTTTCCCGTTTTAAGGTTCCCTTTTAATACCGCTTGTAATCAGTCAGTGGATGGCGATTTGGTGGAGTGTTCCCGGACCGGCGTGAGCCAGGCAGCCGGCGGGATACTGAGCCACTACAATTGCTGCTGTTTTGTCCTGCTGTGTTTTCTGCTTTTGTTTCGTTTTTTATTTTGTTTTCGGGTTTCCTGTTTAATTAGTATTAAGTATTTATGTGTTTTGTTTAGTTTGTTGTACGTAAACCGTGGGGCGCCGTTGTGGAGGCTTGGTGTTGGGTGGTGAGGATCTGGTTTGGGGGGGGGGGTAGGTCATGGTCGTGGTCGCTCTGCCTTCTTAGCCCACCCCCCTGGTGTGTGTATCTACGCCATGTGATGTGGTGACCCCGTGGAGTACCTTCTGACAGTGTGTCCCCCCACCCCAAGGTAATAGCTGCCGGGTTTGGGTTTCTTTGTGTGATTGGAGTGTTATTCTAACATGATTTGATTTGTACCATTTGTGGGTAATTTTTAAAGTAATTGCTTTGCTGTTTGGTTTTTCCTTTGGAGTGTTAACTGAACGCAGAATAATAAAGGCAAAGTAAAACAGCAGCATTAGTTTCCCAGGAGCCGCTACTATCTTGAGTAAATTTAGTTTGCCGGGCTTCGTTTGTGCCGTCTAGTTTTATTGTCCTATTGTCATTATGGACGATGAAGTGCAGCAGCTCAGGAATTTGTTGGGGCAGCTCCAGCCTGATAATGATCATTTGCACCAGGAACGAGCAGAAGTTCCAGGTCCCTCTACTGCCACCCAATCCTCCCCCGCACCTCCACCTGTTTCGGTCGAGTCTCGTGTCTATACTGAACGTTTTACTTTTATTTCTAGAGACCGGAAGTGTCCAATGTTTGGGGGCAGGTCTGGTGTGAGCTTTGAGGAGTGGGAGGAAGAGGTGCGAGTTTGTATGCGGGCCCGGCTTCTGTCGTCTGTTGATCAAGCATTTTTTCTTTTTGACCATTTAGAAGCAGAAGCTAAGGAGGAGATTAAATATGGCCCTGCTGTTGAACGGGGTGACCCAAAAAGGAGATACTGGCACATGGAGAGTCACGTCACCGGTTACAGGGTGGTCCCACACGCAACTACAACCGGATCTTATATACGCACGCTGGCCACAACAATTAATCTATCAATTCAACAAAATCACGTGTAGGAATTATTAGCTCAGGTAAATTTTAATATCTCCACCAATATGTTTTGAAATTAATTAACTTTTAATTAATTATTATTTAATGCTGATTATTAACCAATTGTTATGCCGAATGGTCGGCTCCTCCAAACTCAATTGCGAATCCCCGATATCTGTTAATGTGAGACTTAAATGGGATTCATTAATAACCAGTATCGCTTAATAACCTGGGTTAGTAGGCTCGTCCAGCGAGCTGCGTCACCAGATAATGTAAACGATCGGTAGCGAAGCTCCCCTCACGGCCGATGAGAGAGAGTCTCGCGATATTTCAGGCGAGTTTAGAGGTTTCAGAGCGTAGTAGCCAGATCGCACAGAGGCAGGGACTATTGTGAGCACTCAATGACGGAGGCTGAAGTTGTGTAATAGACATGCATTTATTCCTACAACTAACATAAGACAGACATTACACCTAACAAACAATAAACATGAAATAACGGAAAAGACACAAACGATGTAATCATGAAAATGCAGTGACCAGATTTAAAATGATTAACCTGAAAAGGGAAAAACTGTTCTGCAAAGCAAGCAGTTTGTAGGAATATAAACCTAAAGGAACATAGCAGGTGAATAGGACAGTTTAGGTTGTTAGAAAGGAAAGGAAGTTGGTTTACTTGGATGCAGGAAAGAGGGAGGTCTTTGCAGTTGGTTGCAGTGGCTGATGAGCTGATGGGTGATGGCTCTCAGGGAGGCGCGGTGTTTGCAGCGGTTGTTGGAGTGGAGTCCCTCCGGTTCTTTCTTCTGGTGAAGCTTGGGCTGAGTTGCAGTTCTTTGGGTCTTCACCGACGGGCTTCAAGAACGCTGCTTGTTTCTCCTTTTTCTCCCCTGCTTTGTTCTGAGGTGCCGGGTTTTATAGCATAAGGTTCGTGATTAGGAGTGACCAGGAATTCGAGTCCTGGACCAATGGCTGACCATCCATTTGGCGGGCTTTCGGAAGGGGGTCGGTATCAGTCCTTTTGGGATTTATGACCAGACTGACTTCTCTGGTAATGGTGATTTTCATTAGGCTGGTGTAACTTTTGATATATCCACTTTTGTGGTAACCATTGACCAGATTTGGAAACTGGAGTGATTTTCCTTCGGTTTGATACCAAACATGCCGTACCAGCCCAGCGGTTCACACCAAATACCATCTGTGATGATTAATTAATGATAACATAATAGCATAATATAAGTAATGTTCTATTACTAACACCAGTATATGGTACAGGTGGTTTAGGTTGTACCTCAACAGATATTACCCTTTATACAGACATTATATGACATATTCTCATGTCATAAGCACATCTTACCCTTAGATAGGCATGGTAGAATACAAAGATCAGATAAGGGTTGCCGAGGAATGTGGCAAAGAAAAAGGGGGGGAGAAGGTTTGTCAAACAAAGAAAAAGAATCTCCAAAAGTTAAGACACATTCGAACATAACCTGTACATATCTGTATATTAAGACTAGTAGTCAAGAGTAAATACATATACAGATATACAAAAGCCAAACTTAAAAGAAACTTTCTTTGGGGTGTTGGTCTGTTCGGTGAGTGGTATGTAAGGCAGGATGTCTGGGGAGGGGGTTGTGTGCCAAGTCGAGGGACCCCTGTCCTTGGGGTCCACTCTGTTCTCTGTAGGTCGTTAAACTTTGAGCAATAAAAGTTGGAGTGCTGGCCTCCCTGGTTATCTGTGTGTGTGGGGTCACAAACCCCCCTTTGGGGCCTAGGTCGATGTGTGCCTTCTCGTACCAGGGTAGGCCTTGTCTCAGGCCACCTGGAATTTAAGCTTTGTGATATGTGCATGTGTGATCCTACACACGATACCTGAAAAGATCGCACATGGAACTCATGTTTTTTTTCATTGGTACATGTCAGGGTCTTATGTTCACCAGAAATGATTGTCAGTTCAACAAGACATGTATCAGGATGCACCAAGAGAGCTACAGAAAGTCAGTGATACCAGATGGGCATGCAGGTACTATGCATGTAAAAATCTCATGGACAGACTGCCAGCTGTATTGCGTGTACTACATGAGATAGATGGAGAGAGCAGTGCGGAGAGATCAGTGGATGCACGGGGCCTGCTTTCACAAGTAGACCTTACCTTTATTGGAATTCTAGCAGTTCTTAGGAAGATTCTTGGGGAAGCCAAATATCTGTCAGACATGCTTCAAGCACCTTCCCTTGATCTAGCTAGAGCTGTGGACCTAATCCAGGCCCTACAGGACACTTTATGGGAATACAGGGGTGAATCATGTTTTGATCAACCGTGACAAGATACTGTGTACAGCAAAAATGTATAATGTTGTAGTTGAGGCTGTTTTTTTTGTGATTATAATTTTATTGTCATTCCGTCAATTTATCAGAAGACACATACAGGACAGAGATACCACAAGAATAAATGACAAAAAAGCAGCAAGAGAAAGTAGAAAAAAGAAAAGAAAAAAAGAAAAGGAAACACAGAACAACTTTTCACACTTGACATGTTGGCAGCAAACTCATATAAACTAGACCATTCAAAGAAGCTCTTTAAGAGCAGCAGCCATATTCCTCCAGGTATTTACAGTGATTGCTTTGCCTTGTTAATCTTTGCAGTTGTATACTCTAATTAGACAATGTAATGGAATGAGACAATCCAGAATTGCTTCAGGTTTGTATCAGGGTGTATCCATCGCTGTAGTGTGGTTTTCTTAGCAGCTGTAAAGCCTGCCTTTAACAGTTTTTTATCACGTAATGAGAACTGGTACATCAAGTCATCGTTAAGCAATAGTAAGCAAGGCTCCATGTCAAAGTATAGTCCAGTAAGATCACATTACATACGAGTGACAAGCTTCCATAAATGTTGGGTCACTGGACAGTCCCAGAACATGTAGAAACGTACCGGTAGTGTCAGTGTTGCAAATGCTGCAGTATGGATGGGGAGCAGGTTTGATGAGATACCGTTTGTAGAGTTACAATAGAAACAATGGATAGTTTTAAAGTGAATACGTACATGACTAAGGTTTTTGGAAGTAAGGCAAAGATTTGACCGCACTGTTTCCCAAACCGGGTGGAATCCTAACCTAGAAAGTTCTAAATCCCATTTTGACAGAATCTTCAAAGGCTTATGAACGTTAAGGAGTAAATTGTTGTAAATGTTTGTAACTGTGCCTTTAGATGCCTCGACAGGATCAATCCAGCTAAACATTGGGTGATCATCTAAGACAGAATTCCATGGCACAGCATAGGCCTTCATTGTGGATCGTAGCCTGAGGTCGAAGAAAAATGAGAAGCCAGGCAGACTGTATTCTTTTTGAATGTCCTGGAATGTGCGCACAACATTCGCATCAAACGTATTAGAAAATGTGAAAACCCCCTTGGATGACCAGGGGGGACAAACAAAAGCTTTATAGTCTGACAGAAAGTGGAAATTGTTCCATAAAGGAGATTGTTGACCTATTACTTTTTCGGCGTTGTACCATGCAGCTAAGGTGGATGAAAAGATACAACCAAGTTTGTGTCGTGATTTACGAAGACCTACCCCTGGGAAAGGTAAGTCCTGGAGTCCGTGGGGATGCACTATAGTCGATTCAATACCTCTCCACGACACTACACGGCCTGCGTCTGTCCAAGTGCGCATAGCCCTAATTTGAAATGCCCAATGCTAGAGCTTAAAATCAGGGAGGGCGAGGCCACCGTCTGATTTGGTGCGCTGTAAAACTGAGAAGCGTTTCCTGGGTTGTCTGCCGTTCCAAATTAATTTGGATACAATGAAATTCAAATCTTCAAAATAATTTGGAGGTGGTACACATGGAATCATAAAAGACCAAAAGATAAGTGAGTAAAATATTCATTTTGATTGAACGGCATCTTCAGCTAGAGAAAGACGTGGAGACAAAAGACTGTGTTAGGAGAAAGCGCCGTAGCTTTCACTCCTACAATCTAGTTATGTCAGGAGAAAGCGCCGTAGCTTTCACTCCTACAATCTCCTGTGTGAGGAAGCGCCGCAGCTTACTACTCACACACTTCCACTTTTAGGACCCAGGAATAACGAGACAGCACACGTCTTTCTGTTTTACTTGTGCAAGGGTGCCCACTTCAGGTGCAACAGACAGTATCTGCGCCTCTGTTGAGTGTCACACAGGACAGTCCCTTGGCTTCTTTATTTATAGGGTAGGGGAGGGGTTACATGGGTCTTGTCTTTAAACTAGTCAATGCTGTGTGAGGCCTCCGTGAAACAGGGTTAATACAAAGCATTACATTTCTCAAGGTGGGCCCCCTGCTATGTTGACAGAATCTGTTTCCTTTCTCAAGGTCTCTTATTCCTGCTTCACAATCTGGTAGGCCCCTGTGAGGACATCTTGTCTGCAACCCTTTGTGGGCCATGGGTTAGATGTTAAGGGTTGCACGTACACATATAGGAGGATAATAATATGATAAAATACACAGATACACTCTAACAGGCTGGAGGAGATAAAGACAGCGCAGAAAGAAGACGACGTATGCAGACAAGTGACAAACCACTGTTTCACAGAATGGCCAGAGAGATGTAAGTTAGATCCAGACATTAAACCATACTGGCAGCACAGAATGGATTTTCACCTTGCTCACGACCTTCTCATGAAGGGAGAAGGACTTGTGATACCTCCCCCCTTGAGAGCGGATGTTCTTCAGCGTCTGCATGAAGGCTATCAGGGAATTACAAAATGCCGAGCCAGAGCTACACTGTCAGTATGGTGGCCCGGTATCACAGCACAGATTAGCCAGATGGTGGACAGCTGGGTCCTAAATGGCCAGATCTGCAAGTTTTTCGCAAGCAGGATGAGGAGAGAAGGCGTCAGCAGGCAAAACACTACAACCGCAGACTCTGCTCCAGACCTCTCGCAGAACTGACATCTGGTCAGACAGTTTGGATTAGCACAGAAGGGACTGCTGGGAGTCGTCAGACCTGCAGATACTCCTAGACCATATGTGGTAGAGACTGATAAAGGTCATCTTTGGCCTACAGGGACTGTTACTAGGTCAAGTTGACTGGAAAACCACCTGACAGAATGGACTTGTGAACAAAGAGGGAAGTTCAGTAGAAGAGAGAGAGAGAAGGAGGTTGTTGATAGCAGTAATAGAAATTAATGTCAAAAGGTACACAGCACATTTGACTTAAGCTAAAAGGAGGAGGTGTAATAATAGAACTACTGTTCCCATAATGCTCTATTCCCCACAGTGCTTTTGTGCCTTGTATGCAGTATTCCAGTTGTTGTATTAAACACGATCTAACCATGTACTGACAGTCCCATCTGCTCATTATACAGTTTAGTCAGGGTGATGACTGACTGATGACTGATAACTGAGGGGGACAGTTAAGTTACTTTGATTAGTCTTTATTTATTTATTATTTTTTTATTTTGGGTTATTTCTGTATTTTTTCCCCTTTTTTAAATTTTCTTTAATTACATTTGGTTGTTTGGAGCCTATTGACACTTGATAGAGGGATTTAATGGACAATAAAGAGTGTGCATCCTATCCTATCCTGTAAGGCATTCAAGTTTGTCCATCAGCCCACAGGCCAGCAAGCAAAGGCAGTTTAAAGTTTATAAAAGTTTAGATGAATGCAAGTATTTTCTGGCTGATCATGTACACGGGACTGATTGCTTCCTAATCGTATAGTTTTTATTGTTTATCGTTTTATATGTTTTATCCTGATTAATTCTGCAAGGTTTTTGTGGTTTTTCGGCCTCCCAAGAGCAACTTCGATTTCGTTTTGTTTTTAGTTCATACTTGGTTCAGGCAGAAGTTCTTTTGGTAAGTAGTAGTAAATTTATCGGATTTAAAATTTTAAATAAAAATAATAATTAAGTTCCGTTTCAACCCAAGTAACTTATTTTAGTGTACTCGGCACTTTATTGCATTTAACGGTACGTTAATTAATCTTTAAAGTTAAATACGCTATATAAATTTACTGGGCTGGGAGTACGGGGTCATAGTGAGTTAGTTAATTATGGGGCCGGCTCAGTGTTGCGTTTGCAACATGTTTGCCCTTCTGGACGTTAGTGTCCAGTCGGACTTCATCTGCAAACGATGTAAGCTAGTGGACTCGCTCATGGTCAAGGTTCGCGACCTTGAGGAGCAACCGGCTCTCATCCAATGCAACAGTGAGTTAGAGGAGCAAGTTAATACGCCTTTTAGGGAGAAGGTGTGTACGCCACTAGCCGGGAGGGGGGAGAATGAAGAGCAGAGAGGTCGAGAGAGCTGGGTGACCGTAGGTCGTAGACGCAGGAAAGGGCGTACACACGTTGCAGAGGCGGCATCACCTGAGGTGACTGTGTCGAACAGGTTTCAGGTTCTTCCAGCTTTAGAGCCGGAACGGACTGGGGAGGCAGGTGGGCACTTGGGCACTGAGGAGCCCCCTCCCCCCAGGAAGAGGGAGGTTGTGGTAGTGGGGGATTCCATTATTAGGGGAGTAGACAGTTATGTGTGCACGCGTGATAGAGGGTCCCGTACGGTGTCTTGCCTGCCTGGTGCCCAGGTAGGAGACCTTCCAGATCGTGTGGATAAGCTTTTGGCCCCAGCTGGGGTGGATCCAGTTGTCATGGTGCATGTTGGCACCAACGACATAGGCAAGGGTAGAAGGGCTGTTCTGCAGGATAAATTAATAGAAGTTGCCAATAAGCTTAGAAGCAGAACGTCCACGGTGGTATTCTCCGAAATACTCCCCGTGCCACGTGCAAGTCAGGCTAAGTTAGCTGAGATAAGGAAATTAAATGCGTGGCTAAAAGGATGGTGTAGGAAAGAGGGGTTTAGGTTTATGGGGCATTGGAGGACCTTCTGGAACAGGTGGGACCTGTTCAAGCCGGATGGGTTGCACCTGAACCAGAGGGGAACCAGTGTATTGGGGAGGCGTATGTGTAGAGTAGTTGAGGAATGTTTAAACTAGGGACTTGGGGGGCAGGGAGGTTAGTTAACTATGTCAGTGGGGGGAAACGGAAAGCCCCAAATAATCATATTGTAAGTGGGCACCGTAATAGGCCTACCCTTTGTTGTCTGTATTTAAACGCCAGAAGTATTAGGAATAAAATTCATGATTTAGAGGCTTTTATCTCATCGGACTCTTATGATATTATAGGAATAACTGAAACGTGGTTGAGTGAAAAGGATGGACAAAAGGAAAAAAAGGAGGTGGTGTTGCAGTATATTTAAAGGAAAACTTGCAGGCAAGGGAACTTACTGATATAAATAAAACTACGGAAGCATTATGGGTAAAATTAGATGCTAAAAACTCAAATAGCCTAATTGTCGGTGTTTGTTACAGAACACCTAATATAGCTGCTGAGGAAAGCAGATTGTTATACAGTGATATTAGGACTATGAGCAATAAAAATGATGTGGTAGTTATGGGTGATTTTAATCTACCAGGAATGCAGTGGGACATTGTCACTGGCTCTTCAGAAAATGAACTGGAGATGGTGGAATTAGTACAGGATTGTTTTTTTACTCAGTTTGTTAACACCCCTACCAGGGGAGATGCCATTCTTGATCTTGTTCTCTCTAATAACCAGGACAGGATTGGTAAATTAGACGTTTTAGAACCACTTGACAGTAGCGATCATAACATGGTCAAATTTGAGGTTAAGTTTAGTGTTCGAAGAGCTAAGTCCAAATCAAAAATATATAATGTTAGGAAGGCTGACTTTAAGTGTATGAGACTAAAACTAGAAACTGAAATGGATGGAGTTAAATAACAAAACTGTTGAAGAGGCCTGGGAATTTTTTAAAAGCACATTATTGCAAGTGCAAGAGGACTTCATACCTGTTTCCAGCAAGAATAAATCTAGGAAATTGAAACCTAGGTGGTTTACTAGGGAAATAAAGTATAAAGTAAGGAGGAAAAGGGCTTTGTTCCAGCAATGGAAAATAACTGATGATGACAGAATTAAGCAGGAATATCTAAGTCTACAGGCTGAGTTAAAAAATGATATTAGACGAGCTAAAAGAAATGTCGAAAGGATGGTTGCATTGGAAGCTAAGGATGACGTTAAAAGTTTCTTCCAGTATTTTAACTCTAAAAGAGCTCTAAAACCTGAAATTACTAATCTGCAGGATAGTAAGGGTCTTATAATAGTAAACGACATTGATATAGTAAATGAGTTCAATGATAGTTTTGCACGGGTATTCACTGTTGAGGACCATAGTAATTTACCAGTTATTACCTATCCAGCATTGTCTATAGCTAATATATATATAACTGAAGCAGATGTTTTGCAAAGCCTAGCTAAGCTCAAAATAAATAAATCACAGGGCCCTGATGGCATCTTACCTATAGTGTTAAAAGAGATGAGGGATGTTATTTGCTGACCCTTAACTTTACTGTTTCGAAAATCCTTATCTGAAGGTGTGGTACCTTCTGATTGGAAGCACGCCTTCATAACGCCTATTTTCAAAAAAGGGGATAGAAGTAATTTGTATAACTATAGGCCAATCAGTCTAACTTGTATAACTGGTAAAGTTATGGAGGCTATAATCAAAGAGAAAATGGTAGATTACCTGGACTCCAATAACATTTTGCGGGATAGCCAGCATGGATTTAGGAGAGGTAGATCCTGTTTAACAAATCTGTTGGAGTTTTTTGAGGAAGCTACTCAGGAAGTTGATGATAAGAAGGCCTATGATGTCATCTACTTAGATTTCCAAAAGGCTTTTGATGTTGTCCCCCACAAGAGGCTCCTACTTAAACTCAAAGCGACAGGTATTTTAGGTACCGTAGCGACCTGGATTGATAACTGGTTAACAGATAGGAAACAGCGAGTAGTTATAAGAGGCACAATGTCACAGTGGGCTTGCGTTCATAGTGGGGTACCGCAGGGTTCGATTTTAGGACCACTATTGTTCCTAATTTACATAAATGATATGGATACCAATATATACAGTAAACTGGTGAAATTTGCAGATGACACCAAGGTGGGTGGTGTAGCAGATACTGAATTAGTGGCTCAGCAGCTACAGCGGGATCTTGATTTAATTAGTGACTGGGCCGATACCTGGCAGATGAAATTTAACGTCGATAAATGTAAGGTACTCCATCTAGGGAGCAGAAATATAAAGTACAGGTATTTCATGGGTGTCACTGAAATAAAGGTAGCTGATCATGAGAAAGACCTTGGTGTGTATGTTGATGCTTCCATGTCCCATTCTCGCCAGTGTGGGGAAGCAATAAAAAAGGCCAATAGGATGTTGGGGTATATCTCCAGGTGTGTGGAGTTTAAGTCAAGGGAGGTAATGCTAAGATTATACAATTCCTTGGTGAGACCTCACCTAGAATATTGTGTGCAGGTTTGGTCACCATATCTTAAAAAGGACATTGTGGCCTTAGAAAAGGTGCAGCGTAGGGCCACAAAAATGATTCCTGGTCTTAGAGGAATGTCATACGAGGAACGGTTACTTGAGCTAAATCTGTTCAGTCTCAAGCAAAGGAGACTGAGGGGGGACATGATCCAGGTATATAAGATTCTAACAGGTTTGGATGCTGTTCAACCAAATAGTTACTTCAGCATTAGTTTAAATACACGAACTCGTGGCCATAGGTGGAAATTAGCGGGAGAACATTTCAAGCTGGATTTAAGGAAGCACTTCTTTACACAGCATGTAGTCAGAGTATGGAATAGCCTTCCAGATAATGTAGTGCAAGCTGAATCCTTGGGTTCCTTTAAATCAGAGCTAGATAAGATTTTAACGACTCTGAGCTATTAGTTTAGTTCTCCCCAAGCGAGCTTGATGGGCCGAATGGCCTCCTCTCATTTGTATAGTTCTTATGTTCTTATGTTCTTATGTATAATGACAGACAGACAATATGTAAATCAATTTTGAAATCAGCCTATGGCTGGGCAATATTGTACAATAGTAAAGTTTTTTTCATAGGAAATGATATTGATAATTATCACGATATAATTTTATTCTACATTTTTACTTAAAATTCACATAATTGCGTTTAAAAAGGCAACGTGAAAATTGAGAACTCGCATCTCTGGGGGAGCAGCTTCAGGCCACCAGTCTGATGGCATGACAGAACAGGATGGCCCTGGATTGGCTCCTGGCAGAGAAAGGGGGAGTGTGTGTGCTGTTCGGGGATCAGTGCTGTACATTTATTCCCAATAATACAACCCTGGATGTTTCATTTACTGAGGGTATGAGAAAGTTGCAGGGGTTACAGGATGAGATGGCGAGAAATTCGGGACAACATGACGGGTTGTTTGACTGGTGCTATAATATGTGGGGTAGTTGGCAGTAAGCCCTTATGAAAGCACTCTGTGTGCGTGCTGTGTTCATTCTTGCTTTGCTACTAATCTTTTGTTGTGTACTTCCTCTTGTTCGCTCCCTAGTGGGAAGAGCGCTGTCTCAGCAGGCGACTATAGCTGCAATGTTTAGAGTGGTGGGAGGACCGTTTGGAGCGGCAACCTCCTGGACCAACACGGAAACAGATGGCGACATAGACACCTTGGATACGCTCCTGCCCATAGCTGAAGTTCGGCCGTACCGCCTGTGAATACTCCATGTTGGAAACGCTGCAGCCTGCCTGCCGCCCACGACACCTGGGACTTTCCTGCTCATGACAGAGTGCCTGTTATAGTAATCTACAGTGTTATCAGTTAACCTTTCAGTTATCTTTGCATTAGCCGTATATGTTTATGTAATGAGCTTGTGGTAGGTGATGTACTCCTGGTAGATTATGTATTCCTGATAATATATGCAATGTATCCTGGGGAGTTCATTGCTGTTGGTTGATTCTGAGTGTTGATAGTTTGTGAGCCATGTCAGCCATGGACCCCGAAGGGGGGCCGCGCCTGTGGCGGGCTGGGAGTGGAATTTCCCTAGATCTTAGGGTTTTAGCCCTCCCTCCTAGGCTGGATGGACAGAATTGTGTGTGGGACTCTTTAGAATCCCAAAGGGGGGAAATATATGGGATATTATTTAGCACTATACAATGTAGAATATAATCATTACGGTATTATTAAAAAGCATGCCAAATACCCGTGATGTAATCATTATAATGTAATCAACACAATGTAATCAATTGAGTATGTATTTGCACCTTGTATTAGCCTCAAATGTTCTGTTAGCTACTTTATGTTAGCCCTGAATGCATGAATATCCACCTTTATTAGTGTTATGCCTTATCATTATGTTGAAGGACAAATATATTATCAACCCTCTAATTAGACAATGTGCAACAGGCTCACCAAAAGTTCACGGCTGAGCATTTTTAAAAAACCAAGTGGAGATGGTCGCACCACCATTACGTTCGGCTGAGGGACCAAACAGTAAAAGAATTGATGGACAAACTTATCACCTAGGGGTGTGGATTGATGTAAAAAACAATGATTGTGAATGGTTGAAGGAATGATGATGCTTAAGTGACGAGATATTGTTAAATGATAAGAACTTGTATAAAAATAGGTATAAAACAGTACTGGACACACTTTAAGTGTCCGGCCTTGGTTGTAACTTAATTGTTGCAATAAAGACTGAATTTGGATCTACACCAGCGGCTTCTGACTTCTGATTTAGCAGGGAATGAAAAACCACAAAACTAACATTTTGCCTTTTTCCCCATCTGTAACTGTTATTATGTTATTATCATTTAGAACTGAATATCCATACTCCCTTTTAATCTCATGCATCTTTTTTATCATTCCCCAGACTTTACTAATGTCAGTTTCCCGTCCTACTGAATTACAGAAGGACCTCCAAAACTCCCTCTTTGCTCATTTAACTACCCTCCTTACGTTAGCCTGCAACTTTTTGTACTCAATCAAATTCTGAAAGTTGTGAGTACTTTTTAACATTGTAATAGTTTTGTTCCGAGACTTAACTGCAGTATCACATTCCTTTGTTTACTATGAGATCTTTGGTTAGTCTGCTTTGCTGCCTCTAGAATTACTGCATCATGGTTAGATTTCTTTTGTCCGACATAAAGCCGGCCCTGCAAAACGTCACCTAACGTCACCAAGTCACATGGTACAAAAACCTACAAGACGATCGTGACAGATCGTGCAGCACGTGCAGAGAGCAAGTAAGATCGTGCAGCACCTTTCAGCCGGCGTAACTGTAAATGTCGCTACTATGTGCCCCTGGCTTATTTTGTAAATGTCTCGTAAATGTTCTTGTTTGTTTTGTTAATCTTAATGGTCACTGGTCAGCTATTACTTCTGTTGTAATTTAAAGCTTCAATAACAAAAATAATAAAAAAAACCTCTCAGCCGGCTGCACAAACTGGAACTGCCTCCGTGACACAACTTTGCCCTTATTGGCTGAACAATTTTAGTCACACGCATGACGTTTGTATCTCTGGAAGTTCCGATACGTTATCTGCTATTTCTCCCGAAAAGCCTGTAAAGAAGTAAAGTTTCAATAAATGCTCTAATAGTACACATAAGTTAATCATTTATTTATTGTTAGTTACTGTAATGTTGCGCTGGTTTATGTGTTTAATCGTCTAGTCTGTGAAGAAGGCATTCAAGTAAGAATTGCATTGTATTCTGTGCATGACAATAAAAACTTTGAATCCTTGAAATAAATGTATTTGATCTTTTTCCTGGCAGCTATCTTTTCACTGCTAGCACTTTGGATCAGGAGTTGGTTATTGTAGAAGAGGTAATGTGCATGCAGGTGATATTTTTATAGATGTATCTACACCCTTTTGGAAGTGCGGCCATCTCAGTCAGGTCTCGCACTACGAGGAGTAGAAGTTGTCTAGTTTGGCTGCTGTCAGTTTATATTACAAGTTTATATTACAGTTTATATTATTATATTACACTCCTGCAGCCGCCGGCAGATGGCGCTCCCCCTCACGTCAGCTGCAGTCAGACCTAAGTGAAGTCGAACGCACCCAACGCATTCCCAATTATCAAAAAAACCCACTAATTGAATGGGTCGCGTAATTATCGCTATGAATTCTGGGAGTCTGTGCAACTTCAAGACCGCAGCTCTCGTGTTACTTATAACAAGGAAGGAACATTATTCTATATTTTTAATGGCGACCGGATGATTGATTGATATAATGTAGTGTTTCATTCTATATCCTGTTTTGATAAGATATCGACATTTCGTAAACATTCGATATACAGTTAAACCATAATTGGTCCGTCTTGTTTCTTTGTCACCCAGAAACTTCACAACTGTGTTGTGAGCGGATTTTCAGCGCTTATATGTTTTTAAACTTGTCTTAAAATTTTGTGGTACTTCTACGTTTCTGCGCTTTTGTAAATGTAGATCGTATGTTTTGTCATTTGATTAAAGCGTTTGAAGACTTTGCAGCGCGCTGACACCAATCGGCCACCGTAGCTTAGCAACCGAATCATAACAATTCTTTTCCGTTTAGAGTTTTCATTTGAACATTTAAAGCAGCTCAGACTTGCAGTTTATCAGCAAGAGAGAAGACGCGAAAGATGTCCATCGTGAAAACCACCGTGCATCTCCAGAGGATTGACTGGCTGCTGCCGAAAGGTGCAGTCAGTGTGCGGATCGCCCCGGAATACATCCCCGGTCCAGTTGGCCGAGGTAAGGATGGCAAAATGATGCCCAGACTAACTCAGCACTTAAAGAGTTAAAGTCAGAATATGCTTGACTAGTCTTCTTGAATCTTCTGTTCTATTATCTTGTTTTAGAAGTACATGTCTAAATAATAAAGTAGTTCACCTTTAGCTTTAATATACGGGAGTCTTTTTGCATGTCTACTGCTTTATATAATGAAATCAGTAAAATCTGTGGCTGTGCTGTGTTTAAACATCAGAGAAAATCATCATGAAGTGGTAAAGTAACAGCTGAATATGTCCTAATATACGGTGTTTCCCCGAAAATAAGACAGGGTCTTATATAAATTTTTGCTCCAAATGACGCGTTACGGCTTATATTAAGGTAGTATTTTCCCAAGTATAACATGCTACAGTATATTTACCGGTATTCATGAAAAAAATCCACATTTATTCAAACACAGACATCATGTCATCTTCTAACAGTATCTTTCCATGTAAACAATTTGACGGTGAATTTATTCATGAACAAAATTCTGCTGTATACTGCATATGTTTATTCAAATATAGTCGTAATGTCATGTTCTTCTGGAACATCATCGTAAATCTCCAAGTTCCAAATTCCGTCCTGAATATCTCGCAACTCAATTTCCTGTAGAACCAGTGTCCCCAATCTCTCATGTTTAGCAATAGCTCTGTCCTTAAATGAGCGCCTCTTGTCCATGTAGCCTTCTCGTAGTATAACCGCATCTCATTCTAGTTACCGTACAATCAATGGGACAATAACTAGGGCTTATATTACGGGCTTCTTGAAAAATCATGTTAGGGCTTATTTGCTGGGAAACGCGGTAGAAATCAGAAAAAGCATAAATCTTAGTTTGGTACCTTGAGAGTGAATAAATAATGCAACTTATGGAAAGTGTAAGATATGTAAAGGATTTGACTTAATAGTCAGTTATTGATGCCAGCATTTGGATTGAGTGGGCTGCTATATTTGATGCACATGAACCTTTCCAGTGTTGTTTTTCGCTGTTGTTCTGCGTATCAGGGAATCTGTGCACAAACTGGCTTGTTTTTATAGGTCAGGTTCCCCTGCTGAAACGCAGACGGCCCAAGTCAAGACCAGCGCATAAGTTTCCCAAGCGTGTGTTTCCTGTATCCAATAAAGACGGCAGAATTTTTCTTAGTGTGCAATACCGACTGCCAAGTGTGATATCTGTGATGGTTGTGATGTAGTGTTGTTGTACAGTGACATAATGTTTCATTTAAATTAAATATGCTGTCCCCTGTCTTTATAATCCCAAAGGACAAACCAGTTCCAGTGATGCTGGCCGTCTGAAGAAGTGCCGCACCAGGCCGCCGGCAGCCAGCTCCCTGACCACGTCTGCCTCTCCTGGATCTGCTGCCATCCCGGTGGCAACCAGCAGGGGTCAGCAGGGCACAGGCCGCCGTAGAAATACGGCGGGAGGCCGGTCAGGGCGAAGAAGGAGGTATGACCAACAGAAGGGGTTAGAGCCTAAGCCCAGCTCACCAACCTTCTCCTCCTCTTCATTTTTATTTCCGTCTTCAGCCCCCTCCTCTTTTGTTTCATCCCCATTTCTTTTTATGGGCTCCTCTGTTTTATCCCCACACTTAGTCACACCTGTAAGCCCAGCTCCACATCCATATTCAGCTCCAGGCCTGGTTCATCTGACCCCTCTGCTTCAGGCTCCAGCACAGGCTGTAGCCGCCTCATCTCACCTGGAAAAATTCTATTGGTTGTATAACTATTATGTAACCAAGTACTCTAAAATGACCTATGACGCCAAGTGCTTTACTGAGTACTGGTGTCAGGAGTTTTGGAACAGACATTTAAATGAAATTAACTTAGCGAAACAGGGGAAGAATGAGGATAATGAGGGTACTCATTCATCCAAGAGGCGTAGGATTGATGAAGATGAGTTCATCTTTCCTATTGATGCACTGGAGCAGCTAAGTACCATGCCCAGGGCTCAGGAGATGGGTGTGGAAATGGGCTATCAGTCAGATGCACATAGCTACATTTCCCTGTAGATTCAGCACATAATTACACGAGAGTTGTCATACATACTTAGGATAAGATAAAATTAGGTTATGTTACCATATAGTTCTATAGCATAAGGTACTATAGGATAAGCTTAAGATAGGATAAGGTTAAGATAGGACAAGTTAAGATACTCTTAACTTGTATGCCATTTTATGTTTTACAAAGACATGATAAATTACCATAAGTTTAGGATAAGATTATATGAGATAGGATTGCATAGCATAAGATAAGAAAGATAGGATAAGATAACATAGAATAAAATTAAGATAGGATAGGTTACGGTAAGCTTAAGATTGTATAACATAGGATTAGATTAATTATAAATAAAGCAGTCCTCCTTAGAGGGGGTGTGGTGGAGGGAATATTTAAGAAATAAAAATAGGATCAGTTAACATAAGGTAAAGATAAGATTGTATAACATAGGATTAGATTAATTGTAAATAAAGCAGTCCTCCTTAGAGGGGGG
Source organism: Brienomyrus brachyistius (assembly GCF_023856365.1). Taxonomy (NCBI): domain Eukaryota; kingdom Metazoa; phylum Chordata; class Actinopteri; order Osteoglossiformes; family Mormyridae; genus Brienomyrus; species Brienomyrus brachyistius. The sequence continues at coordinate 23,244 of NW_026042344.1, forward strand.
TGTCATGCCCTGCTCGTCGGCTCCTCATGTGTGCCACGCCCCCCTGCTTGCCAACGTGTGTTTCCCTGATTGTTTCCACCTATGTCCGATTACCGTGATCAGTCCTGTGTATTTAAGTCTGAGTCTTGCCTGTGATCGTTGTCCGTCATTACGTGATCTGTGCACATGGTGTTGGTGGTCCCTCGCCTCCCGTGTCTCCTTGTCCCGAATAAACCCCGATTACCCCGATCCTGCTCGTCTGCCTGGTTTTCTGAACCACCGCCCGCACGATCGCCTGTCCACCCGAGCCTTCCCGTGACAGAATGACGGACCAACAAAAGACGAAGCGGAGGCAGAGGAGAGTCCCGCAGGAGACTATCCGACTCGGAGCCTGCTCGCTCTCCCGGATGTGGCCGTCTCCGGACGCGGAGAAGCCCATCCGGACTCCAGCCCGAGGACCGACCCCACGGGACCGGTACTCCGTGTGGAGGTACTGGCCCTCGAGTACGGACGAGGAAGAAGAGTCTTTCTATCCTTACCCGGAGCCGGAGTTCGTTTTCTCGCCGTCCGTTTTCACGGACGTCACGCAGCCTCCCGCCACCGCCAGGCGCCGGAGGAGGAGGAAGAGACCGGAGATCGCCAGTACGGAGGTGCTCCCTCCGTTACTGCCAGCGGACCCCGCTCCGATGCAGCCGCCGCCGCCCGCGGACTCAGCGCAGGTGCAGCCGCCACTGCCTGCGGTTCCCATGCCTGCGCAGCTCCCTCTTCCGGCTGCAGCTCCCGGGCAGGCGCCCCCTCTGCAGCCGCCTGCTGCAGCTCCCGGGCAGGCGCCCCCACTGCAGCCGCCTGCTGCAGCTCCCGGGCAGGCGCCCCCACTGCAGCCGCCTGCTGCAGCTCCCGGGCAGGCGCCCCCACTGCAGCCGCCTGCTGCAGCTCCCGGGCAGGCGCCCCCACTGCAGCCGCCTGCTGCAGCTCCCGGGCCGGCGCCCCCACTGCAGCTACCTCCAGTTCCTGACCGCGCTCCAGTTCCTGCAGAGGCGCCCCCTCTGCAGCCGCCTGCTGCAGCTCCCGGGCAGGCGCCCCCACTGCAGCCACCAGCTGCAGCTCCCGGGCAGGTGCCCCCACTGCAGCCAGCTCCTGTTCCTGACCGCGCTCCTGTTCCTGACCGCGCTCCAGTTCCTGCAGAGGCGCCCCCTCTGCAGCCGCCTGCTGCAGCTCCCGGGCAGGCGCCCCCACTGCAGCCAGCTCCTGTTCCTGACCGCGCTCCAGTTCCTGACCGCGCTCCAGTTCCTGACCGCGCTCCAGTTCCTGACCGCGCTCCAGTTCCTGCAGAGGCGCCCCCTCTGCAGCCGCCTGCTGCAGCTCCCGGGCAGGCGCCCCCACTGCAGCCAGCTCCTGTTCCTGACCGCGCTCCTGTTCCTGACCGCGCTCCAGTTCCTGCAGAGGCGCCCCCTCTGCAGCCGCCTGCTGCGGCTCCCGGGCAGGCGCCCCCACTGCAGCCACCTGCTGCAGCTCCCGGGCAGGCGCCCCCACTGCAGCCAGCTCCTGTTCCTGACCGCGCTCCTGTTCCTGACCGCGCTCCTGTTCCTGACCGCGCTCCTGTTCCTGACCGCGCTCCTGTTCCTGACCGCGCTCCTGTTCCTGTCCCGGCGCTCCCTCCGCCTGCTGCAGCTCCCGGGCCGGCGCCCCCTCTGCAGCCGCCTGCTGCAGCTCCCGGGCCGGCGCCCCCACTGCAGCCAGCTCCTGTTCCTGACCGTGCTCCTGTTCCTGTCCAGGCGCCCCCTCTGCAGCCGCCTGCTGCAGCTCCCGGGCAGGCGCCCCCCCAGACTTCCACTCCTGTCCCTGACCGTGTTCCTGTCCCTGACCGCCCTGCAGCAGCTCCAGAGGCGCCCCCTCTGCCTGCAGCAGCTCCTGTCCCTGGCCCCGCTCCTGTCCCTGGCCCCGCTCCTGTCCCTGGCCCTGATCCCTCGCCCCGGCAGCGTCGACCCCGACCTAGGGTCGGCCTGTCTGTGTCCCGCAGGGGAAGGGGACACAGACGCAGGGCTGGGGTCCCGCCCGCCCTGCCCCCTGGCTCGCCCTGCCTCGCCTGCGCTGGGGCTCGGTTGGCGCCTGCGGGTCCTGGCCCTCCGGGTCGGCTGTTGCCTGCGGGTCCCCCTCCGATGCCTCGTCGCCCTGCCTCGCTCCCCCCTCCGGTGCCTGGTCGGTCGCCTGGGGGTTCCCCGACGGCGGCTCCTCGGTCGCCTGCGGGGCCCCTACCTCCGGCCCTCCACCGGACGTCGCCGCCTGCTGCGGCTCCCCCCTCCTCCGGGCCTTCGCCCTGGCCCCTTCCAGCTCCCTCGTCCCCTTCCCTGGTGCTCCCTCCTGCTCCCTCCCTGGCCCCTCCGCGGGTCCCTCGCCCTGTCTCCTCGGCCCCTCCGAGGTCCCCTCCGGCTCCGGCCTCCCGGCCGCCTGCGGCCCCTCCGGCTGCCTCCCGTCGCCCGCTGGGGCTCCCACGGGCTCCCCTTGGTTCCCCCTCCTTCTCTCCCTTTCCTGCCCCTATCCCGCCTGTCTTTGTTCCGCCTCCTGCCTTTGTCCCGCCGTCCTCTGTTCCTGGTCCCTTTGTTCTGCCCCGCTCGGTTCCTGGTTTCCCGTCGTTCCCTCCCGTCACTCCCGCTCCTTTTGTTCCGCCTGTTCCCTCTGTTCCGCCCTTTCTAGTCTGTCTCTCTGCGTTCCCTGCCCTTTGTCAAGTCCTGTCTTACGTCTTGTCCCTTGCCGTGTTCTGCGTCTCAGTTTTGTTTCCTGTGCTTCGGTGATTGTTCCGTTTGGTTCCAGGTCCGGGTTCCCGTGTTCCGTCTGTCGCCTCCTCCCTGGCGCGCCCGGTGAAGCGCGCCTTTGGGGGGGGGTTCTGTCATGCCCTGCTCGTCGGCTCCTCATGTGTGCCACGCCCCCCTGCTTGCCAACGTGTGTTTCCCTGATTGTTTCCACCTATGTCCGATTACCGTGATCAGTCCTGTGTATTTAAGTCTGAGTCTTGCCTGTGATCGTTGTCCGTCATTACGTGATCTGTGCACATGGTGTTGGTGGTCCCTCGCCTCCCGTGTCTCCTTGTCCCGAATAAACCCCGATTACCCCGATCCTGCTCGTCTGCCTGGTTTTCTGAACCACCGCCCGCACGATCGCCTGTCCACCCGAGCCTTCCCGTGACAGGGGGGTGGTGGAGGGAATATTTAAGAAATAAAAATAGGATCAGTTAACATAAGGTAAAGATAAGATTGTATAACATAGGATTAGATTAATTGTAAATAAAGCAGTCCTCCTTAGAGGGGGGGTGGTGGAGGGAATATTTAAGAAATAAAAATAGGATCAGTTAACATAAGGTTAAGATAAGATTGTATAACATAGGATTAGATTAATTGTAAATAAAGCAGTCCTCCTTAGAGGGGGGGTGGTGGAGGGAATATTTAAGAAATAAAAATAGGATCAGTTAACATAAGGTTAAGATAAGATTGTATAACATAGGATTAGATTAATTGTAAATAAAGCAGTCCTCCTTAGAGGGGGGGGTGGTGGAGGGAATATTTAAGAAATAAAAATAGGATCAGTTAACATAAGGTTAAGATAAGATTGTATAACATAGGATTAGATTAATTGTAAATAAAGCAGTCCTCCTTAGAGGGGGGGTGGTGGAGGGAATATTTAAGAAATAAAAATAGGATCAGTTAACATAAGGTTAAGATAAGATTGTATAATATAGGATTAGATTAATTGTAAATAAAACAGTCCTCCTCAGAGGGGGGGTGGTGGAGGGAATATTTAAGAAATAAAAATAGGATCAGTTAACATAAGGTTAAGATAAGATTGTATAACATAGGGCTACAGTGAAGAAATCAAAAATTTCAAGGCAGCATGAAGGTAACGCACAATCAGGGATGTGCAATTTCTGAGGCATGTATTCAAAAAAAGTATTTTAATTGTGTTTTATGATTCATATTTGAGTTCATGAAATAAAATGTTTTTTTCTACAGACTTTGATCAGTGTTTTTGTATTTTGTAAAATACGAGAAATACTGTATGCATGGTAATGTCAGGTGTGCAAAATGTTTGTGCTAACAAAGGACACAGAGCCCTTAGAAGGGCACAGAGCCCCAGGGAACTTCCAAGCAGCAGAGCAGATTCCAACAACCGAGGATCAAAGGAAAGAAAAGATACTGGCAGGAAGAAGATGATCTTGTGGCCAAAGGTTAAAAATGTAGACGTTTGGAGAACAAATGTGTTACAAATGAAATATTATTTGAAATGTGCTACAGCTTAATCATTTTATCATACATCCATCCATCCATTTTCCAAACCGCTAATCCTACTGGGTCGCGGGGGGTCCGGAGCCTATCCCGGAAGCAATGGGCACAAGGCAGGGAGCAACCCAGGATGGGGGGCCAGCCCATCGCAGGGCACACTCACACACCATTCACACCTACAGGCAATTTTTTAGCAACTCCAATTAGCCTCAGCATGTTTTTGGACTGTGGGGGGGAAACCGGCGTACCCGGAGGAAACCCCACGACGACATGGGGAGAACATGCAAACTCCACACACATGTAACCCAGGCGGAGACTCAAACCTGGGTCCCAGAGGTGTGAAGCAACAGTGCTAACCACTGCACCACCATGCCGGCCCACAAATTTAAACAAATTCATTTTAAATAACTTTAATCTCAGAGCCAATTGCCATGTGCCCACAAATATTTCAATTATTATTGTTTATGATTATAAATGCCGAATACATTACTGGAGCCTTCGATTTAGCATACACAGTGCCCTCTACAGGATTCTGTCGAAACAGCATCTCTCAACCTCGTTCACAAGATTTGTCTTTTTCACAAAATGTTTTTCTTTGTAAATCCCAAAATCTTCCTATAAATGTATGTATGAATGCTTCTCGTCTTTTTCAGTCACACGAAGCCTTTATAAATGAGCTCCCCGATTAATCTGTTTACATGAAAACATCTTAATTGCGTTAAGGCATGTAAACGTAGCCACCTAACGAAAGGTAACCACGTGACTTAGCAGACTGCATGTTCCTCATCTCCTCTGTATGGACCATAGAGCTGTGTATCGGAGAGTCTGACAACACGCTACGTTTCAAGATACAGGCATTACAATTCAATGCGCTGCTCTATTTTACCATTCTTTTTTTAAAAAATCTTCTTTTAGAAAAACATGGCACATTATAGAGAGCACACCACCAAATGGATGAAATCTGAGTAAAAACATTTGATTTTTAACGCAATCAGAATAAAGGGGTCTGCATTTATCACTGTCCCTGTAACAATCCAGCATCGTAGCACTACAGCTATTTCGGATTCAGCCAACGAATAACGTTGCTAGTCAGCAGCCTTGTGCAAGCTACTGAAAATTACTAATTACCAATTACTGCATATAAAAGTAATTATAATAAGGGTGGGATTCGACCGTGTGTCTGCCTGGGGGGTCGCCGGCCAGGATCGCCAGCAGTTTGGACGTGTGGTTGGTCATCAATGTGCTGCATCAGCGTCTGCTCCCTCTGCCTGACCTGCCCTGTATAATTACATAATCAAGGAAAATAACAGTGGGCTAAAGGTTGCATAGTGATCACAGTAACATCGCGTCGATGTTGAAATACATGGTGCAAACAAAAGTAGTGGAATTACACTGACGAGTTACTACCAACACTGCTAGGCAGCTAGGTTTGCTAATGCTAACGTTAGCAGCGCACCCATATGCTACTTCCTCTCGCAAGATAAGGCAGCGTTACTGTCACTGTGTAAATACAATGAGATCTCTTTGGAGCAAGCCTGTCGATACCATGTTAAGTGTAAAACCACAAGTAAAATACCTAGAAAAATAATAGAAATATAGATGGTGCTGAACCATGGTGAACAGTGGAGTCATAACAGAGGCTGTGCGTTGTGTTCAGTCACCTTTCACTGTAAATCACACATGGGTTCACAATCTTTTGTGTCTGCTCTGAATCCCTCAGGGCTGGAGTGAAAACTCCATTCACACTAACATGGTGCCAAGGGGTATTGGGTAGACATGATTCTATCCTTTTTGGAAGTAATTTGTTTTACTGATTTAAATAAGTTTAAAAAAATTTCAAAATATAAGGATAGCTCATTGTATCCAAAGGGATGTGCCAAGCTTGCAGTGTTGATGTGCTGCCACCTTCTGGGAAAATGATGAACTGATTTTCAGATTAAGAACAAGTATGGTTTTCTGGTATCAGGTGAGAACCGTTCATGCTGCGAACCTATGCTTATGGGTTAGGGTTAAGCTTGGGTCTAGAGCTCAGGGTACTTCCAGGCTTGGAGGCCAAGGGTAAGGTCTCTCTTTCCCCATGTAAGCATTTAATGATGATCCAGCACCAGGGCTTGGGTAAGTCACCACGAGTTGGGAGCCTCATTCCCCAGGTAAAGGATGAACGATGTCCATCCATCCATCCAGGTAATGCTAATACTTAAAAGTAAATAGCATAATCATACAATGATAAGAAAGAGAATAAGGCAAAAACATTTCTTGAAATTTGGCCTGAGGGTGGCGCTAGAGTGATGGATGGATTGAACCCAAATTTGGTATGAATAGTTGGAACTGACCTCTATCGATGTGCCAATAGACTCCCATGGCAAAAAGCATAATAATAGTGAAAACTACTAAAAACTATAGGTATCCTAATAATAATAGACTGTCATCTCTAAATTGCCCACAGTGTGTGAGTGAGTGCATTCCCTGCAATGGACTGGCATCCCATCCAAAAGTATGCCATTGTGTCCTATGCTACCTGGGATAAGCTACAGGCCCTCGTCTCCAGGATATGTGGTACGAGGATGGATGAATAATAATCATGTTTATTTCAATTTCAATTATTGGCAAATATAAACATGTACCAAGGATAATAGCAATAAATACAGTATGCCAAAATAAATGCTAGAGGAGAATCCTGCAATTCCTGCCCCAGTCCTGGGTCTGGGGAGTTTATTCTCACTGAGATTGCATAGGATTCCTCTGGCTGCTGTTTTTCTCCCATACATGTGAAGTGCTACTTCTTCATTGCCCACATGTGAGCCAGTATGTGAGCCCTGATCCGGGCTACCATCCCACCCAAGGCATTTCCATTGTATGCTGCTTCCTGCAGTCCTGCAGTGGATAAAACTAAAGGACAATGGTTTGTTGATTTATAGCACATGTATTATTATATTTTATATTGTTCAAATACACATTACTCAGTAATAACTTAGTAACTACTCAAGTACAAATGATGAACAAATACACTAACTTATGATTAAGAATGAACGAACGTGGGATCAGTATATAACTAATACTTTCTGGTTAATTAATAAATTAAGTAAGAGTGTACTACTTCAGGGGCGGCATGGTGGTGCTGTCATGCCCGGCTCGTACGATCCTCGTGTGTGCCACGCCCCCTGATTACCCACGTGTGCTTCCCTGATCTTGCCCAGCTGTGTCCACTTATTTTCGTCCAGTCTCGTCTATTTCAGTCCATGACTTGCCTTAGTTTCTGGTCCGTCATTGATGTTAGTTAGTCTTAGTGCTGTCTGCTCCGTCCCGATCCCGAATAAATCCCTGTTTTCCCCGTACTCCGCCTGCTTGACTGCTTCCTGCCCGCTTGTCAGCCTGTGCGCACTACCCGCTTTAACCAGCGAACTCTGACAGGTGCACTGGTTAGCTCTGTTGCCTCACACCTCTGGGACCCGGGTTCGAGTCTCCGCCTGAGTCACATGTGTGTGGAGTTTGCATGTTCTCCCCATGTCGTCGTGGGGTTTCCCCCCACAGTCCAAAAACATGCTGAGGCTAACTGGAGTTGCTAAATTGCCCGTAGGTGTGTGTGTGAGAGTGAATGGTGTGTGAGTGTGCCCTGCGACGGGCTGGCCCCTCATCCTGGGTTGTTCCCTGCCTTGTGCACATTGCTTCCGGGATAGGCTCCGGACCCCCCGCGACCCAGTAGGATAAGCGGTTTGGAAAATAGATGGATGGATGTACTACGACATTATTTGTGCCCCCTCAAGTAAAGTGTTGCTCCTAACTCATCTGGTCTTTTTATATGTTGTTAAAACATACTGAATTAATCCCTGCAAGAAATTCTTTGAGGGGGTTAGAGAGAAAATGCAGGAGACTGAATCCAGGACCTCAGCTATATCTTTTTTAAGTGTTTATGTGTAAACAGTCAAGACTTAACTATATGGGCTCATACTAAAATTAAAAATTCATGGCAAAGTGTTACTCCATTTTGAACAATATGAGCAGAGTATGCACAACCTTTTTATGTGAGACACAGCTATATGCACTATATATTTGTGCTTCCCCTAGACTTCCTGAGACCTTAAATAGTGTGACATTTGCAATAGCGAAAGCCTTCGTTTTAAAGATGACTTTTCATGGTTTCACTTGAAATCATGTGGAAAGATCACATCTCCACCCACAAAGCTCTTTCATATTTCCTGAGAGCCTGCTGCAGTGGGCTCTTGGGCAGGCAATATTGTATGTAACAGACCAATAAAGGAGGATCACTGTTTGAGGGTACTATTATAGCACTTGATTTATATTACTTATTATCCTCAGTCTTGATAGAATGGTAGACTTCATTGATAAGGACCTACAGTGGTCTGTCAGTAAACCTACAGCTTGGACCACTACCTTAATTTCAGATCAGGTCAGGTCAGGTCAGGTTGGGGAGATTGCACTGGAATAGGGTAGTAGGGACCTTGCGAGCTGGATCACCCTCAGGGAATCATGCCACATGGTCATAGTGCTGTACCTGACACTTACAATGCAGGTAACCTGACTCACGCGGGACTCCCTGAGCAACCACTCATTTGACACGAAGTTAAACCAGTGGTACCCAAGGATTCTCCGAAGAGACACAGTACCAAAGGAGTCCAGTCTTCATCTCTGGTCACTGGATAACGTCCATGTCTAGCAGCCACACAGCAAAATAAGGAGCACCAGGAGACCTTCACCGTCTTACAAAAATATCAGGAGTGCCACAGACCCCATTCCAGCGACTACATGACCCCCATGCTCTCCCAATCCATCTACTGACATGATAGGAAGAGGCACGAGAGACATGAATGTCACTGCTGAGGTAAGTGATCCTCTCAAGGTTGACATTCTCTCTTTTTCTGAACTACATTTCACTGTAAACAGTACATGTACTGTAGATTCCCATTCATATTCCATTACTGCTTCTCCAGTACAGGGAACTGCTGTGCTGGGAGCTTACAACAGGACCCAAGGTACCCAGAGTAGTATACACACAGTCACAGTTCACACAGTCTGTTGATGGAAACTAGTGAACACAGAAAACTTGCAACATTATACTGATTTTTTGTCAGGGTCAGAACTGAACTCACAGCTCCGTAATTGTGGGGCCATGGTGTTACTCACTGAGCAAAACAAGCTCATGTCTGGATGTCTGCAAAGACCCCTATGAAGAGAAACAGAGAGGACCCTGTAACTTTGCCTGGATTAGGGTTAACAGGGTCCTGCCCAGGGGCGATTTTAGCCCATTTTTGGGGCTGCTTCAGTATCCCCAAAATGAATAAAAGCACCCCCAAGGATTTCTAAAGATTTCTAACTTTTTTTGACAGTTCATGCTGTTTATGTGAGACAGTATTAAAATATGAAAAAGCATTCAGATGTAATATTTTAATAACTAGTATAGATACCCCCCCCCCCCCAGCCCCGAAAAATGGTTCGTTCCAGCTTCACTCTCCGCTACTCTGACTGGCTCCAGCGCTCCTGCCAGAGCAATGGTGGCTGAGACGCATTGCAGCAGTGGTGTGAGTACTTGGCTTAAAACAGGACATGTTAGCTGCATTTAACCTTCAGTAACTCTTTCTTTATATAGTTAGGTAGTAGGAGTCTGACCATGTCTCTTATTAGCTGAAAAACATTACCCTCACAGGTAAACTGCAGTGTTGAAAACACGTTTTCTGACGATGTTTGCTACTCTACAATCCGCCCTACTCTGTAGGAAAATCAGCAACATTTTGACCGTCCTGTTGCTCCCATTGAAATTTATATAGCCTAAATCTACAAACTTAAATTGCCAACCGTTTCACCAGTCCTCTTTGAAATGGAACGAGAGAAGCTGGTTATTTTTTCATGTTCCGAATATTAAACCTAAGGTAGCTAACTGACTGGATGCCCATTAACTTCATAACTTCTGGTGTGTGTGTGTATTTTGCACAGAAAGACAGCCAGGTTCATAATGGATATAAGGAAGTTTTTTCAAAAAAAGGACGGGCATTCAGATAAAAGGAGAAGATCATGATCTGTCAATCAAGAATAATGTTGGATCAGTGTTTAAATAGTCATATATTTTATTAAATGCAAACGTGGTTTGGTTATTTGCCTTTTGATTGAAAGTACACTGAGAGAAGAGTTTTTTTATTAGTGATGTCAATAGCATTTTTTTATATTAATGTAATTTCTTTATCTAATTGAATACTATCTATTTGTGTATGATTGTCAGTTCAAAGAGGGAGAGAGGAAAGAGCAGATAGGAGAAAGTACAAGGTCAGGAAGAACCAGGTAAGAAAACAAACAGGGAATAGTCAGTGACAGGCAAAACAGAAACTGTTAAACTGACAGAAAAAGATCCTAATTTTACTCATACAATCTGGAAGTTGTGTTCTCTCTATATTAAAGCTGCTATACAGAATCTGCAAAACAAACTGTGTTGAAGCAGTTTGTGCCTCTTTAACAATATTCTAACATAACATTATTATCGTTAATTGGGCAGAATAAAATTAATGATATATTTTTCTTTGGTTCAGCCACAAATCTACAAAACCTCAGCCAATAGTAGGTAGGTCAACTTTTGGACCATCTAGTCTGTATGACTGCCGCAGTACGTGCCCCCCACATTTGCATTAAGTCAGAATGAGCATCCTAAGAACGTGAAAATTTAGCAGGCTGACATTGAAACAAGAAGAAAAGGGAAGACAATGCTTAGTATATTCGAAATATGAATTTAGTATACTTTAGGTATTTTAATTCAAAGTTTTGTACTTTTTTGATTGAATTGTACATGTTTGAAGTATTTTTATTTTCAAAAGATGCTTATAACTTTCCTCCAAGTACCACAATGGGGAGCTCACGTACCAGGTACCACAGTTTGAGAACCATGATCTTATATCATTAGACTTCATTCTGAAATGTAAACAGGACACCTTCATTACATTTTCCTATTTATCGATCTGATTTACTGTTTGGTTAATCTCATTACACAAGGAGGCGAAGAACAGGGAGAGACTCTGAGAAAGCAGACCAGGGAACAAGATGAGGAGAGGCAGAAAGAACCAACCAGGGAAAGAGATGAGGAGAGACAGACAGGGCAGAGTTCCAGTCAGCAATCCAAAGATGTTCAAGATATGGCTCTTGATTTGGGGGATAAGACTACTGGTCCTAAACAGGTAAAACTGTCCCAGTACCCTCTCACTCAGTTTGGCACACAAAAAAGATCCTTCCAAGAAAACTGGTTCAAAAGCTTTAAATGGTTAGAATATTCTTTATCCAAAAAAATGCTGCTTTCTGCTACGCTTGTCGAGTCTTTGACAAAAGTCTTAGGTATGACACATTAGTGAACGATGGAGTCAGTAATTGGCAAAAGGCACTGAGCAAGTTTCAAAAACATGAATCCACTCAGTCACACAAGGACAGTGTAGTTTGTTGGAACAGCTACAAAGCAAGTCTGTCACAAGGCAATATTGTGGAACAGATAGAGGCAGCAAGTGCCGCAGAAGTAAGTGAAAGAAGGGAGTACCTAGAACGTATTGTGGCAGTGACCTGCTTTTTGGGGAAGCAAGGAATATCATTTAGAGGTCATGATGAAACAGAAGAGAGTGACAATAAAGGGAATTTCTGTGAGTGCATAAAACTTTTGGAAAAGTTTGATCGATTCTTGCAGAGGTACACACCCCCATGAAACACAACATACATCTCTTGTAGTAGTCAGAATGAGATGATTGAATGTTGTTCACAAGAGGTAACTGCAGCTATTGTTCATGAGATGACGGAATCACAGATGTATGCCATTATGGCTGATGAGGCCAGAGATGGAAAGACAGAACAGTTGGCTTTTGCAACTGTCAAACACACGCTGGGCATGCCAGGTTCGTTCAGTAATGGCTGTGCTTAACAACTTCCATGCCATAATTGAGTGCCTCTCCACTATCAACATACCTATTGCGGTGGGATTAAAGGCAAAACTCAGTAAATTCTCCTCAGTGTATTTGCTGATTGTTTTCAAGGATCTACTGTCTGTAACCACATGTTTAAACACATACCTACAAAAGGAGACCATAGATATTGCCCAGGCACAGACATATAAAGATGCAGTGGTTGAGACTCTGAAGCAGAAGCGCAGTGATGCCACTGCTACTGATATTCATGCAAGGACAAAGGCTTTGTGTGAGGCAAACCAGGTAGTTGTTTTGGAGCAGTCTTCTGGACAGAGGCAGAAACGAAAGAAAATGGATGGATTTGTTGTTAAGTCAACCTGTGGGGCAGGCAGTGAAGTCTGTGGCTCTTCTATTTCTTAAAAGGAAATTGTTGTTTCCTTGTCTGGACAGAATGATCTCTGAACTTGAGAAGCGTTTTTCTGGTGTTAGTCAGGAATTGCTTAATGGGATTCAGGCGTGTAGTCCAACCTCAAACCAATTCTTGTCTGAGCCTCATTTGTCAGCCCTGGCACTGCATTAGCATATTGAACTTCGGTTAGAGGAAGTTGCAGTTGCCAAAAACTTTTTGAAGCTCCAGAGTGAGGCTGGTGCCATTCCAGATATGTTAACATTATACAAACTTCTGGATAAGATCTTCCCCACACTGAAAACTGTTATTCAGGTTGCCCTAACAATCCCAGTTAGCAGCTGTAGCTGTGAGAGATCTTTCAGTGTCTTGCGTCGGCTCCATACCTGGCTGAGAAGGACCATGGGTCAAAGCAGACTCCAGCACCTGGCTGTGATGTCAGTTGAGAAAGAGATGCTTGAGAGAGTTGACCACCAAAAAGTGACAGACAGATTTGCCAGCCACAAGGTGAGGCGACATAGGTTAAAATAAAAAAACAAATCTGCAGAGTCATAGTAGTATCTGCAGTAAAGATCTTTTCATACATTGCATACATTGTACCATAGGCAAAGTTGCCTCCATCTTTATAATTTTTTTTATTAATATTTTGTACATTTGTGTATTTCACACTGTTCTATTTTTGAGGGTATTCTTTATGTATCTGTATTATATTATACATACACATTAAGAGTGAATCCCTGTCCAAAAAATGCACTCCGTTTACTTTTTACTCACTATTAGCATCATTCATTACTCTCCTCCGGTAATTAAGGTTAGGATATGTATTTTTTTATTCCAATCCATTCTTCTTTTGCAGTTGTGGTCTTTTGCAGCATTTAAAAAAAAAAAAAAACTTTATCAAATTTGATGGTCTTGTTAAAGACTTTTCCAAAAAGTGTTTTGCTTTTCTTACACAAATGTTGGAATTAAATTGTTAAAATGTACAAAACAGTCATGTCATGTTTTTTGACAAGGACCCAGGCACAGAGAAACTCTTAGGATTTAATAAAGAAATTTGCAGACTTGCACAGAGATGGTAAAATGATGACTGATGACGGAGACGAAGACAACAGACGAAAAGGACAGGGAAGAACAGGGGTTTAAATGCACAAAGGAGACAGTCAGATAGAACTCGGGACAACTGGAGACATTTAAGGATGCGGGGACTGAAAGAGGCAGGGAAAAAGTCTCATTGTGACGAGTAAAGTGTATCTTGCCTTGCTGGGCAGCTCTCTGGGTGCTCAGCACCCCCAAAGCTCTGAACCTAGAATCGCCCCTGCACTACAGTTTTGCAGTCTGTTCTGCCAAACAATGTATTAAAAAGTGTAGCGTTATACATGACACTGTAATTAATTCAAGAGATGTACAATCAAGTTATAATAGTGTGATTATCATAATCACACAAATATATGAATTCCTCCGATGCTGAATTAAACAACCCTTTATGCTGTCCCTTATGTGAATTAGTAAAAATTTCCACACCTTTTTCACTATAGCCAACCATTCTCTCCATAGTCATATGCAATTCCAATTCCCCCTTTTATTTATTTTATGGCAGACAGACAGCAGTGTTTCCCCTATCATTATATTAGGGTGCCCCCCGCAGAAGGTCAAGTTAATCTTATTTAATTAAATTTTCTATATAGCGTCAGATCACAGCAGAAGTCATTTACTGTAAGATTACTTTTACTATAGAAGAGCTCTATACATTGTCCTTTTAATAAACAGATTAAATAGCCTTTTGTTATTCATCTTATTTGCACAACAGCTTGTCATTTTTGTCTCTATACCAGAGGTGCCCAATACATCGATCGCGATCTACTGGTCGATCGCAAAGAGTGAGTAGATCGCATGACATAAAAAATAGAGGAAGGATGACGCGATCAACCGCGCCAGCTGCTGCAAAACTCCAGTAAGCAACTGAGTCGCCTCCAATTTATTTCTACTAAACTTAAGAGAGGGTATAAAACTGAATGGGGGAGCAGGACCAAGTACGAAGCCAATAACCTACCACTTCCATACGGAATGAAAGGAGGAGTATTTTTCCCCACAAGGTCATCTTCGAAGTGCGTTTGTTTCATCTGTCAGTCTACCATTGCTATTCCGAAGAAGGGAAATGTGGAGCGGCATTTTCGGACTGCTCATAAAAACTACGGCATTAACTTCCCTCCGAAAAGCGAGCTAGAAAGAGAAAGGTGAAGGAACTAAAATCCCAGTTCAATTAAAAAATGCTTCATTTATGCCAAAGGGAAATTAATAATAATGATAAACAATATTAAATAATAACAATAATAATAACAACAATAAATAATAACGAATATCTATAAATATATAAATAACAATATGTTTTGCATTTTTATAGTAGATCATTTTGACTTGGTCATTCATAAGTAAAAAAAAAAGTGAAAAAGTGTGGACACCCCTGTACTACACTTTCGCGCACGGCGGAGTTCCGTCCCGATGCGCGCTCACAGACACGTGCGCGCACACACAGGTGAGCACACTCCCACCAGCGGACAGAGAGCGCACGTCAGAAAATATGTAGCGTCAGCCACCTGAAAAGCAGAGAAAAATATCAGCGTTTTTTTAAACGCTCCCAGGGTGATAAAGGCGTTTCACAATGGAATTTTCTGCTTTAAACTATCACCATTTTATGCTATCAGCTATCATTTTTAAAGCCTAACAGTTAATATATTTTCAGCTCGAGCCAAACATCCGCAATAGGCTGCCAGGAGACCACCTTGTAGCTTTCATGCGGATCTCAATAAATAGGCCTGACGTTTCTGACTTCCCATATCAAGAGGCTCTAGAAATGTTCTCTTTTTTCCCCTTGTCCTGTCTGGCAGCTTTAGCAGAATCATGGTCTGAATGCACTGCTGTGCCAAACATGCTTGCTTTACCATAAGGGGCTCTATAAACTCTGTATAGACCCCTCATGTTGATCTATTTCTTTTTATGTTAAATAAATTTATTTATTTCAGTTTCATCATGTAAAAACATTGCAGTGGGTGAGCTGGCCGTAGAGGAGGGACATATTAGGAGGGGAAAAAAGAAGGAAAAGGAGAAAAAAAGACAGGAAAAAGAAAAAAAAGGAGTGATAGATTCAGAAAGGAATAAACAAAATTATAGCGTGCAGAAAGTAACACAACTATACAAGCATATAAAATCTTAGTGTGTGCTTGGATGGGTGCGTGCAAGTATATGTACATGTGTGCTCAATTGTGTAGGCGAGATGCAGGCTAGCGTGCGTGCCCACTCACTCAGAGGTAGAGTATTGGATGCGTGTGGAGATGTATGAGACTGTATGTAGTGTAGGGGTGAGTATGACTGTTGAGAAACTAAGATGAATTTAAAATTGACGGGCGCTGCTTGTGAACAGCTCTCCTCCACATCACTCCCCCATCAAGACCCTGAATGTATATGGTCTGAGTAAAATTGGGGGGCGGCAGCAGCACAGAGGCGAGTGATACCACCAGCCTCTGAGTAGTGCCCCCGGCCCCCAAGGCCCTGTGTGTATACTGGCATGTGATGACTAAAGTGCAATTAAAACAGGGGGAGGCAGAAGGCCGCACAGCACAGTGAGTAAGGCCACGTAAATGGCCCTCCCCACCGTAGTATGCACGGCATACACCCCACCCCCCTTCCCCCCGAGGCCCTACATGTGTGCGCGGCATATTGTGAATGAGGGGGGAGAGGGGCTGGGATTCATAAGGCCAGGGGGCAGATTGCTCACCCCCTGGCAAAAGAGAGCCAGCTAACCAGCTGGCTCAGTAGGCACCCCAGCCCCCCACCGCCGTGCGGGAAGGAGCGGACCCGGGGCCCCCGGCGACCACACCCCAGGGCACTGCCAGCACCACTTGTGTATGCTTGTGTACACTTTGCTTGGCGTTGTGTACACTTTGTGCCATTAATTATGCTTTGCATTGAGCATATGGCAACATGGAGAAAATGGGAATGTAACAGAAATGTGATGCAGAGAAAAAGTAGTGAGAAAACGTGGGAGGAGCCTTAAGTGAACTAAAACAGTGCAGGAGCCAAAGCAACATCGCAAAGTGACAACAGCAATCAACAGGGGAAAAACAAGGGACAAAAAGAAAGAGAAAAGAAAAGGATAATAATAATAATAATTATAATCATAATAATAAAAGAAGAGAGACGATGACAATGCCTTAAGCTCATTAGACCGGCAATTATTATTATATCTAGATCTCTTAGATAATCTATGGATTATTATATCAAGATTGTTGGTGTGGATACAGATCACCTGTTGCAGATTCAGAACAGCCAGGGGGTGGAATTCTGGTGGCAACAGAGCCGTCCGCTGACGTACAGTTTGTCGACCGCAATGACAGCAAGGGAGCCTCCGTCGATGAATGTTTTCCGTATAGGAAACAGGATCTTCCTTCTTTCCAGGATATCCTTGGGAAACTGGTCGTTGATACTAAGGTTCGTTCCTTTTAGTTCCCGGCCGCGGCTTTTAACCAGTTCTTTTTGTTTAAAGTGCTACAATTTGGCCACTATTGGTCTGGGTCTGCGTCCGTCGGGTCTCTTCCCTCCTAAGCAGTGAACGCGATGGAAGCTGATGGTTTTTCTGTGTCTAGTTATTTTGATCAGTCCTGTCTATTTCAGTCCATGTCTGTCCTGAGTTCATTGTCTGTCATTGATGTTAGTTGGCGTCTGATGTTTCCCGCACCTAGTTCATCCAATAAATCCCCGTTTCCCCGTCTTCCGCTTGCCTGCCTGCTTCTTGCCTGCTCGCCTGCCCGAACGGCCGCCCGCTTCACCCAGCAATCGCGACCAACCCTGACAGCATGTTTCATGGCTTCACTGCATTTCCCTCCACAATGATCATCTAACTGATGAAGTTGAAGACAGAGCTAAAAATTAGTTAAATCATGACTTCAAGAGTTATCCAAGGGATAAGAGATTCTGAAAAATCAGAGATGGAACTACTGGTTGGGCTGGTCATTGCCTCCTTTTTCTAAATGAAGTTTCAAACTACTTAATTAATGTATGTAAATCTGTTTTATAATGTTTAAACAAAAAGCTTTTAATGGATTTGCATCTTATATATCCTACAGTGTGCTTGTGCATTTGATTCCTCCTTGATTCAGGTGAAACAGAAAATAACTGGCAAGAGAGACAGAGAGAAACTTCTGGGAAGATTTGTTGTCCAAAGTTGAACTGAGTGTCCAAACCCTTTTGGATGTCAAATTTCATCTAGGTTCATCTAAATCACCCATTACCCACTGTAATCCTTTCAATACCAACCTCTGTAGACGTCACACAGCATCACTGCCAACAAAATAAGAGGGTTATAGTTAAATTAGATAAAGGAATTTTGTGTAAAATTTGCCAATCCGGGCTTTCAGCACCATGGCCAGCAACCTACTGTTGCTTAAAGGTGCATTATTATGCTCACTTTCAGTTTAAAATTGTACTTTTAGGCTCTACTAGAATAGAGTTTGCATGCTTCAGTGTTCCAAAAACACATATCATTTCTCATTAATGCACATCTCTATTCACCCTCTGTCTAATCCCACCCCCAATGAGTGTATATAGTTGCCACTTGGTTTATCATAGCTTGGTGTTAACTACAGATCTGATTTGGGATTCTGAAATTGCCCTGGTGTGCAGCACATGTCACACTGTCTTCTGATTACTGGTTGCATTTACAACATGCCACATTATATATAAGTCACAGTATTTTGTGTGTCAGGTATAGAGATAAATATTATTTTTTAGGATAAATTCAGTTAAACTAATTGAGAGTTAGCTGTAGTAAGCTGCCCTACACACAAACGCTGTGACCCCAGAGGTGAGCTGCTGTTCACCCAAACGCCCTGACTCCACAGGAAGGCTCACATCCAACCGAAGACCGTGACCCCAGAGCTAAGCTGACATGTACCCAAACACCCTGATCGCAGAGTTAAGCTGTCATCTACTCAGATGCCCTAATTCCAAAGGTAAAGCTCTTATCCAACCAACTGCATCCAACCAAGCGCCTTGACTCCAGCGTTAAGATGACATAAACCCAAACACTCTGATAAAAGAGGTATGTTTTCATCCACTCAGGCTCCTTGATCCCAGTGGTAAGCTGCCGTCTACCGAAACACCCTGATCACAGAGGCAAACCACTGTCCGCCCAAACACCCTGATCCCAGATGTAGGCTGCCATCCACGCAAACACATTGTTCCCAGAAGTAATCTGCCATTCACCCAACCATGCTGATCCCAGAGGTAAACTACCTATCATCTAACCGCCTTGTTCTCTGGGGTAAGCTGACATTTACCCAAATACCCTGATCCCAGAGGCAAGCTGCGGTCTACCCAAACACGCAGACCCCTCAGGTAAGCTCACATCCACCCAAATGCCCTAACCCCAGAGGTAGGCTGCCTTTGACCCAGCCCCCTGACCCCTGAGGTAACCTCGCTTCCACCTAAACACTCTGATCTCAGAGGCAAGCTGACATTTGCCCAAACACCCTGATCACAGAAATAAGCTGCCATCCACCTAAACGACCTACCCCTAGAGGTAAGCTGACATCCATCTAACTGCCTTGATCCTAGGCTGCCCCAGTACGTCTAGGTGGTGACAATCCATCCTACAGGGTTGACATGATGTGCTTTCCTGAAGCACACAAAGGACACCTCGGGTTTTATGTAAGTTTGCTTTCTTTTTCTGTGCTTGTGTTTTATTTGGTTTGGATTTTATTTAATGGCATGTACAGAATTTACTGAGCACTTCTTTGGTTGATCACTGTTAGCACATATTCATCAGTATTAACATTATTAACATTTTATTTTATCTGTTGTGCTGTTTATTCTGTGATTGACCTATTTTGTTCCTAAGGTTACTGCTTTTATGTGTTTTAGGAAGGTGTATGACAGTGTTTTAGCCCGACCCTTGTGCAGAGGTCGGAAGTCTGCGGGTATGTTCCTTTTTGAACTTTTTTTTTTATCTTAACTTTTTATTGGCATGCATATAAGGTAACATTTTAATTGTTTTATTGGCCATGTAATTAGATTTTAATGGTGTATAATTGTATTTGCTGGTGGAATTGCTCTTTTGCCTGTTTTAAGGGTAATAGTTCTGCAGGTAGTTCTATTTGTTAAATGTTATCCTTAAAATTCTTATTGTACTGGGTTGGCATTGATTTGCATGGTGTTTCAGCCTTTTAGATTGTGATTTTGTGTTAATGTAAGTAGTACAAGCATAATATTATTTAAAAATCGGCAGGGTGCAGTCTGCGGGTATCGCTTCTCGGCCTTTTGGCTAAGATCAAGTGGATTTTACTGACTTTTTACTGCTTTTTTACGGACTGTGTCAGGTTTTTTAGAGGAAGGCACGGTGAACCTAAGGCGTGACCAGCAGGTGGCTTGACCGCCGCTGCCACGGGGCGACCCGTGCCTTCCTTTTTAGCCTTTTACCCCTGCTTTTATTTCTGTTTTTAGTAGGCTGGGGATCCCGCAGTGGCTGGTGGCTTGTCCGCCGCCCTGCTGGGCGAACTGGTGTTTTTATTTTTAGCTGCTTTTATAGTTTAGCTCTGCTCGGCTCATCCCGGATTGGCGGACGGCGGACGTCGGGACCACGGCGGCGGAAGGACTCTGCTCCAGCGGCGACGTCGGTGGACCTTCCCGGATGGCAACGGCCGGCGGACCATCGAGGAAGCCCTTCAGCGGGCCGTGGCTGGTAGCAGGCGGGGGCCTGCGGAATACCGCCCGGTTCTGCTGGAGGGCTGAGGAGGAGGTGGGCACCTTCCCCGACCGGCTGGCCTTCATCCGGGAGGTGGCCTTTGGAGCGTTGGGCCTTCAGATGCAGGACATCCTCTGCGTACAGCGGAATGGGCCCTTCCGCTTCTTCGAGGTCACCTTGTCCACCGACGAGAGTTACACCAAGGTCCTGGAGCGGAGCAAGGAGGGGGCCCAGCACCCCCTCCTCGGACGTTACAACATCGAGCCGCTGTGGTGGCCCGACAAGCGGGTAATAACAGTCCATTGTTTCAACCCGCATGTTACCGCCGAGGCCGTTTCCCAATTTCTGACAAAGTATGTGGACCTCCTTCCTGGCCACAGGGACATCCGGGATGAGCTGGGGATCTGGACTGGCCGACGCCAGTTCCAGGCCCGCCTGTGCCCGGACGCTAATGGCGCAGGCGGTTTTAGCCACCCTCCAGCCTATTTTAACCTACAGGGCAATAAGGCATACCTTTTTTATCCTGGACAGCCTCCCTTCTGCCGGCAGTGCCACAGCTTTGGACACACCCTGGAGGGATGCGCCAACCTGCGCTGCCGCAACTGCCTGGAGTCGGGGCACATGGCCAGGGACTGCAAGGGCCCCCGTCGCTGCATACACTTTAACGGCGAGGACCATCTGGCTCGTTCCTGCCCACAGAAAAAGACTACATATGCCGACGCTCTGTCGGGTAACAGAGCAGTCGGCACGGAGAATGGTGGGGGAGCTCTAGCCCCCATGGCTGGGCAGGAACAGCCGGCGACGGGGGCAGGAGGAGAAGCCCTGGTCGAGGTGGAGGAGGCCCCTTCGAGTGCGACACCAATGCAGGAGGGGTCTCCGAACAAGGTGGAGCAGCTCGCCCTGGCTCCAGGCGTCAGCAGCAGGCAAAAGAAGAGCGGTGCATCCCCCCGGGGGAGGAAGAAGAGCAGAAGGGAGGCGCAACCCGACGCATCCAGCCCTCCGGCTGCCACCTCGCCAGCAGTGGCGGCCGGGGACCAAGGCCGACAGTGTCCCCCCTCCCCGATGTTAGAGGCCCCCCGTCTGGTGTGGAACTTGGGACAGTCCCCTGTACCCCCCCAGGAGTACAGCGGTCAACAGGACACTGCTAATGAACAGGAGTACCTGGGGGGGCTGGAATTGGGGGACCTTTTGAGGTTGACTGAGGAGGGGGGGCAGTAGGACAGTATTGTTTTTAATGGCTGGCTTTTATTATTTTAGTTTGTTGTTTTTAATTGTATTTTATTATTTTAACATTCTATGGCCAATTTTAATATTGTCACCTTGAATGTAAGGGGTTTGAGGAACATTTTAAAACGTACATCTGTTTTTAACCAGCTGGCATCTTCTCCCTTCAGCATTTGTTTTCTGCAGGAAGTCCACCTCCGGGACCAGCGGGACGAGGCTCTCTTTTCACGACAGTGGAAGAGGGGTAGATCCTACTGGAGCGTAGGTGGCGTCCACTCCTCAGGCGTCGGGATCCTTTTTGGCGACCGCGCCTTTGAAGAAGTAAGTGCGTTTACCGTCCTTCAGGGCAGGGTTTTGGGAGTGGACGCCACATGGAGGGGACAGCGCCTCCGGGCCATATGTGTCTACGCTCCAGTGGAGGCCTCGTCCCGTATAACTCTCTTTGAAGAGTTGTCCCCGTTCTGTGTCACAGATCGACACTTGATTTTAGGAGGGGACTTTAACATCTCGTTGGAGGGTAGACAGGATGTCAGCTCAGGGCATTTTCGCCATTTTATTCGTTCCTTTAAACTTGTTGACGGTTTTAAAACATGCAACCCCAGCATGCCGGGCTTCACCTGGCATAATAGTCGCGGAGCCAGCAGCCGCCTCGACTACATTTTAGCTTCACCCCCCGTTGTTTTTAAAAAGGTGTCCCTCTCCCCACAGTGGCCCACTGACCATCTGGCAGTGGAGGCCACTGTCTCCATAGACGCCCCTGTATATGGGGGCGGCTATTGGAAAATGAACCTGCAGATCCTGGAGGAGAGAGATTTTAGACACCTTTTTTTAGATCACTTCTCCGAGTGGCAGAAGGACAAGCCTACCTTCCCCTCCGTGGCCGAATGGTGGGAGAGTGTGAAGGACAGGATCCGAACCTTCTCCATGCAGTACAGCAAGCAGCGCAGGATGGAGAAGAGGTTTTCCATTCTGCAGCTGGAGAGAAGGTTGCGGGATGAATACGCCGCTCACAACAACGGGGGCATCATCAACCACGAGCGGCTGCTTGACATAAAGGGTGAGCTGAGGCGCCTGCATGAACAGGCTGCCTCGGCCCAAATGCTCCGCGACAAAATATTCTATGTGGAAAATAATGAAAAGTGCAATTCTTTCTTTTTCCACAGAGCCAGGGAAGCCCGGGAGGAGAAGAGCTTTAGCTCTCTCCGTGCCTCAAATGGCAATATAGTCACGGATACATCAGACATGCTGGAGGTTGCTAAATTGTTTTACCTTAACCTTTTTAATGTTAGGGATACGGACCCGGTTGCTGGGGAGTGCTTCCTAGATAACATCTCACCTTGTCTTCCCAGTGACATCCGGGACGGCTTAGAAGCCCCCATCACCTTGGCCGAGCTGACCGCAGTGCTTGGCAAGATGAACCGCCGCAAGGTACCTGGCCTTGATGGGCTCCCGGTGGAATTTTATTCCACCTTTTGGGATGTCCTCGGGCCGGAATTACTGCAGGTTGTAGAGGACGTTCAGCGCCGGGGTTTGCTCACTAGGAGCATGAGGTCGGGGGTCCTCTCTTTGTTGCACAAGAAGGGCGATCGGGCCGACCTTGGCAACTGGAGGCCCCTGACCATGCTTTGTGTAGACACAAAGCTCATCGCAAAGACCCTTACCGAACGCCTGAAGAAGGCCATGGCTCATCTGGTTCACAGCGACCAGACGTGTGGAGTACCGGGTCGATCGGCGACGTGGAATCTCCACCTCATCCGCGACGCCATCGCCTGGGTGGAGGATAGGAACCTCCCTCTCCTGCTGGTCAGCTTGGACCAGGAGAAAGCCTTCGACCGGGTAGATCACCGCTTCCTGTTCAAAGTATTGGGTAAGTTTGGCTTCGGGCCCAATTACCTGGGGTGGTTACACACTTTGTATAACGAAGTTGAGAGCCATGTTGTTATCAATGGCTTCCTGAGTGATTTGGTGCCCCAGCGGAGTGGAGTGAGGCAGGGATGTCCCCTCTCCCCCCTCCTCTACGCGCTCTATATAGAGCCACTGGCGTGCGCCATTCGCACCCACCCCGGGGTCGATGGCCTTCTTATCCCAGGAAGTCGGGGGACAACTGTTAAACTGACCCAGTATGCAGACGACACCACGCTTTTCGTCTGCTCGGATCAGTCTCTTGGTCATGCCTTGAGCCTCGTTCACGCGTTCGGTTGGGCCTCTGGCGCGACGCTCAACCTCAGTAAGTCGGTGGCCAAGTATTTCGGCAGCTGGAAGGCGAGGGAGGACGTCGCAGGTGGTCTCACCCTCTGTGACGGTCCTCTCAAAGTTTTGGGGGTCAACTTCCTTTCGGATGGTGCCGCCCGGTTGAACTGGGAGGAGCGGTTGGCGATCGCCAGGCGAAAGATCGGACATGCGGAGGGGCCTGACGAGGGACGTTTTTAACCTCGTCTGGGGGGGCAGGTACGAGTACGTGCGTAGGGAAGTGATGTATCTCGGAAAGGACAGTGGGGGGAGGGACGTTATTGACTTTCCTCTCAAGCTTGACTGCCTGTTCTTCTCGCAGCTCTGCACGCGCCTGGCAGCTCCCCTTGAGCACCCCCATCAGCACTTTGTGCGTCTGTGGCTGGCTCTCCCCATGAGACGCCTGGTGGCGTCGTGGACCAACCTCGGCCCCAAGGCTGAGACCCTGCCGTTCCACTACAGCCACGCTGTCAAGTGGAGTAAGTCTATTCCGGCAGGTGTCAAGACAGAGGCCCTGACCAAGCACAGAGCCCTTTACAAGGCTTTGCTTGGTCATAGGGAGACTCGGGCCATGTTGGGCCTGGAGGAAGGCACATGGGCGAGAATCCAGCCTAAGGGTTTGGATCACAGGCTGCAGGACCTGAACTGGCAGTGCCTTCATGGTAAGCTGCCAGTCAGGGACGTCTTGCACAGGCATAAGCTGACCAGACACCCCCGCTGCCCCAGGCCCGAGTGCAGCGAGGATGAGACCATCAAGCACGTGTTTTGGGACTGCGGGCATGCACAGAGAGTCTGGGGGTTGGTAGCGGGCCTGTGTGGACGTGTAGACCCGCAGCCCGGTCTGACCTACGACAAGGTGTTGAAGGGGTGGGACCCCAACCTCCATAACCCCTTCGGCCCCTGGATGTGGCTGCTGGTCAGCATTACCAAGCGAGAGCTTTGGAATGCCAGGACCGCGCTCATCCGCAGAGGGGTTCGTCTGGAGGCACAAGGGGTATTCCGCAAAATCCGGGCCGATTTGGGTTTCAGGATGGAGACCGACGTCATCCAACGGGGCTACCACGAGGCCAAGGAGAGGTGGAAGGGCCTCTTTTGGCTTTAGCCCCATTTCATTTAGGTGGTGACGCTCCATCCTACAGGGTCGACATGACGCACTGTCCTGAAGCACACAGGAGGTACTTTGGGTTTTAGGTAAGTGTGCTTTGTTTTTTGTGCGTGTATGGTGTTGCAAATATTCTTTTAATTAACTGCATGTACTGAGATTGAGCACGGCTGTGGTTGGTCACTTTTAGCACCTTTATGTATTAACATTAACTGTATTTATTAACATTTTATTCTATGTGCTGTGCCATGTCTGTGACTAACCAGTTTTTTAGCCTGAGGCCATTGATTTTATGTGTTTTAGGATAATGCATAACCCTGTTTTAACCCGACCCTTGTGCCGAAGCCTGAGGTCTACGGGTCTGTTCCTTTTTTAAGGTTTTAATATTTTAATGGCTTGCATTTGAGGTGACATTTTAATTATGTTAATGGCCATATGATTGTAATTAGATTTTAAAGTGTGTATATGTATTGCTTGTTTTTATTATGTTTTGCTTATCCTATAGGGAATGGTTCTGTAATATATTTGTTTAATACTGTTTTAAAGGTGTTTTATTGTGTGACTTTAAAATGTACAGACCTGTTTAATAAAGCATGGAAAAAAAAAAATCTGTTCTTATCAGTTTAATATCTGATACGTCCCCCATGGAGGGGACCACATATTAAACGGATTTTTGGAACAGGGAGCCGGAAGTGGGGCTTGCCCCGTCCGCTCCACGCATCGACCCGGTATTGCAGTGTTTCTGGGAACGGTGCACCTCTACTGCCCCCTGCTGTTGAAAGACAGAGCTGATCGGTGTTCCGCTTATCAGACCGAGAGCCTGCGCCGCTTGCCAGGCGATCAGCCGGTGTCGTGAGGGACCGACTCTGTCCGTGCGCCGGTCCCGCTTCCCTCCGTTTTTCTTTTTTTTTTTTTTTTTAAATCATAAAAAAAAAGGACGGTCATGATATGCTCTCTGAGGGGTGGGCAGCTGTGCTGAGGTAAGGCAGGCCGTCATCTTTGCCTTTTGAAGTTTCTCTCATGTCCGTTTACATGATTGCTGATCTTTCAGATGCCAGGAGGACAGGGAGGAGTCGGGGCCCCGAGGCCGGTGGCTGCGACGCCCCCGAGAATTCAACCCCGAGCGGGGGCGTCACGGAGGCCCGGCTAGCGGCCACCTGCTGAGCGACGGCTCTGCATCGACTCGGGTCTCTCTTCATCCCGTATAAATCTTTCGCCTTTTACTAAAGATTTCCGTGGAGAGGGATAGCGATGAGTTCACTGTATTTTTGGAGGCTCTGTGCAAGCAGAGCTGCACCGCCGCTGTATCAAAGTAAGACTGTGCCCGGCTTAGCGGCCGGCTCTATCTGCCCAGTGGCGTGTTTCTGGTCCTCTGGGATCGTGCGTGGTCTCGCCGGGCGCCACCTCCCAGAGAGGCTGGCGAGGACCCAGCCGCGCCGGCTCCGTCGGCGTCCCGCATGCCGGAGCCCGGCGGGGCGCAGTCTGCGGGCATCGCTTCTCGGCCTTTTGACTAAGATCAAGTGTAGTATCTGTTCTTATCAGTTTAATATCTGATACGTCCCCCATGGAGGGGACCACATATTAAACGGATTTTTGGAACAGGGAGCCGGAAGTGGGGCTTGCCCCGTCCGCTCCACGCATCGACCCGGTATTGCAGTGTTTCTGGGAACGGTGCACCTCTACTGCCCCCTGCTGTTGAAAGACAGAGCTGATCGGTGTTCCGCTTATCAGACCGAGAGCCTGCGCCGCTTGCCAGGCGATCAGCCGGTGTCGTGAGGGACCGACTCTGTCCGTGCGCCGGTCCCGCTTCCCTCCGTTTTTCTTTTTTTTTTTTTTTTTAAATCATAAAAAAAAAGGACGGTCATGATATGCTCTCTGAGGGGTGGGCAGCTGTGCTGAGGTAAGGCAGGCCGTCATCTTTGCCTTTTGAATTTTCTCTCATGTCCGTTTACATGATTGCTGATCTTTCAGATGCCAGGAGGACAGGGAGGAGTCGGGGCCCCGAGGCCGGTGGCTGCGACGCCCCCGAGAATTCAACCCCGAGCGGGGGCGTCACGGAGGCCCGGCTAGCGGCCACCTGCTGAGCGACGGCTCTGCATCGACTCGGGTCTCTCTTCATCCCGTATAAATCTTTCGCCTTTTACTAAAGATTTCCGTGGAGAGGGATAGCGATGAGTTCACTGTATTTTTGGAGGCTCTGTGCAAGCAGAGCTGCACCGCCGCTGTATCAAAGTAAGACTGTGCCCGGCTTAGCGGCCGGCTCTATCTGCCCAGTGGCGTGTTTCTGGTCCTCTGGGATCGTGCGTGGTCTCGCCGGGCGCCACCTCCCAGAGAGGCTGGCGAGGACCCAGCCGCGCCGGCTCCGTCGGCGTCCCGCATGCCGGAGCCCGGCGGGGCGCAGTCTGCGGGCATCGCTTCTCGGCCTTTTGGCTAAGATCAAGTGTAGTATCTGTTCTTATCAGTTTAATATCTGATACGTCCCCCATGGAGGGGACCACATATTAAACGGATTTTTGGAACAGGGAGCCGGAAGTGGGGCTTGCCCCGTCCGCTCCACGCATCGACCCGGTATTGCAGTGTTTCTGGGAACGGTGCACCTCTACTGCCCCCTGCTGTTGAAAGACAGAGCTGATCGGTGTTCCGCTTATCAGACCGAGAGCCTGCGCCGCTTGCCAGGCGATCAGCCGGTGTCGTGAGGGACCGACTCTGTCCGTGCGCCGGTCCCGCTTCCCTCCGTTTTTCTTTTTTTTTTTTTTTTTTTTAAATCATAAAAAAAAAGGACGGTCATGATAATAATAATAATAATAATAATACATTTTATTTAAAAGCGCCTTTCAAGACACTCAAGGGCACTGTACACAACAAATGATAAAACAAACATAAAAGGAGATAATTAACATAATCCTTAAAAAACAATCCAAAATAAGAAGACAGATTCAAAAAATGGTTATATGGAATAAGCAGTTTTAAACAAGTGAGTTTTGAGTCTAGATTTAAACAGAGGAAGAGAAGTAATGTTAGTAATGTCGGGAGGAAGCGAATTCCAGAGCCGGGGAGCAGAGCAGCAGAAAGCCCTGCTCCCCATAGTGGCAAGACGGTGGGAAGGGACAGAGAGAAGAAGAGAGGAAGAGGATCTGAGGCAGCGAGATGGAATGGCGACCTGAACCAAATCAGACAAATATGGAGGGGAGAGGTGGTGTATGGCCTTAAATGTATACAGGAGGATTTTGAAATTGATGCGATATTTAACTGGTAGCCAGTGAAGCTGCTGCAGAACAGGAGTGATGTGGTGGATAGAAGGGGTCCTGGTGATAATGCGAGCAGCAGAGTTCTGGACAAGTTGGAGCTTATTGATGGATTTTTGAGTAAGACCAAATAAAAGTGAATTACAGTAATCGATACGGGAAGTGACAAGACTATGGACAAGAATGGCGGTGGCGTGTGGGGTGAGAGAGGAACGGAGACGATTAATGTTGCGCAGATGAAAATATGCAGACCGAGTGATATTATTGATATGTGAATTAAAAGATAAAGTGCTATCTAGTATGACACCAAGGTATGATATGCTCTCTGAGGGGTGGGCAGCTGTGCTGAGGTAAGGCAGGCCGTCATCTTTGCCTTTTGAAGTTTCTCTCATGTCCGTTTACATGATTGCTGATCTTTCAGATGCCAGGAGGACAGGGAGGAGTCGGGGCCCCGAGGCCGGTGGCTGCGACGCCCCCGAGAATTCAACCCCGAGCGGGGGCGTCACGGAGGCCCGGCTAGCGGCCACCTGCTGAGCGACGGCTCTGCATCGACTCGGGTCTCTCTTCATCCCGTATAAATCTTTCGCCTTTTACTAAAGATTTCCGTGGAGAGGGATAGCGATGAGTTCACTGTATTTTTGGAGGCTCTGTGCAAGCAGAGCTGCACCGCCGCTGTATCAAAGTAAGACTGTGCCCGGCTTAGCGGCCGGCTCTATCTGCCCAGTGGCGTGTTTCTGGTCCTCTGGGATCGTGCGTGGTCTCGCCGGGCGCCACCTCCCAGAGAGGCTGGCGAGGACCCAGCCGCGCCGGCTCCGTCGGCGTCCCGCATGCCGGAGCCCGGCGGGGCGCAGTCTGCGGGCATCGCTTCTCGGCCTTTTGGCTAAGATCAAGTGTAGTATCTGTTCTTATCAGTTTAATATCTGATACGTCCCCCATGGAGGGGACCACATATTAAACGGATTTTTGGAACAGGGAGCCGGAAGTGGGGCTTGCCCCGTCCGCTCCACGCATCGACCCGGTATTGCAGTGTTTCTGGGAACGGTGCACCTCTACTGCCCCCTGCTGTTGAAAGACAGAGCTGATCGGTGTTCCGCTTATCAGACCGAGAGCCTGCGCCGCTTGCCAGGCGATCAGCCGGTGTCGTGAGGGACCGACTCTGTCCGTGCGCCGGTCCCGCTTCCCTCCGTTTTTCTTTTTTTTTTTTTTTTTAAATCATAAAAAAAAAGGACGGTCATGATATGCTCTCTGAGGGGTGGGCAGCTGTGCTGAGGTAAGGCAGGCCGTCATCTTTGCCTTTTGAATTTTCTCTCATGTCCGTTTACATGATTGCTGATCTTTCAGATGCCAGGAGGACAGGGAGGAGTCGGGGCCCCGAGGCCGGTGGCTGCGACGCCCCCGAGAATTCAACCCCGAGCGGGGGCGTCACGGAGGCCCGGCTAGCGGCCACCTGCTGAGCGACGGCTCTGCATCGACTCGGGTCTCTCTTCATCCCGTATAAATCTTTCGCCTTTTACTAAAGATTTCCGTGGAGAGGGATAGCGATGAGTTCACTGTATTTTTGGAGGCTCTGCGCAAGCAGAGCTGCACCGCCGCTGTATCAAAGTAAGACTGTGCCCGGCTTAGCGGCCGGCTCTATCTGCCCAGTGGCGTGTTTCTGGTCCTCTGGGATCGTGCGTGGTCTCGCCGGGCGCCACCTCCCAGAGAGGCTGGCGAGGACCCAGCCGCGCCGGCTCCGTCGGCGTCCCGCATGCCGGAGCCCGGCGGGGCGCAGTCTGCGGGCATCGCTTCTCGGCCTTTTGGCTAAGATCAAGTATAGTATCTGTTCTTATCAGTTTAATATCTGATACGTCCCCCATGGAGGGGACCACATATTAAACGGATTTTTGGAACAGGGAGCCGGAAGTGGGGCTTGCCCCGTCCGCTCCACGCATCGACCCGGTATTGCAGTGTTTCTGGGAACGGTGCACCTCTACTGCCCCCTGCTGTTGAAAGACAGAGCTGATCGGTGTTCCGCTTATCAGACCGAGAGCCTGCGCCGCTTGCCAGGCGATCAGCCGGTGTCGTGAGGGACCGACTCTGTCCGTGCGCCGGTCCCGCTTCCCTCCGTTTTTCTTTTTTTTTTTTTTTTTAAATCATAAAAAAAAAGGACGGTCATGATATGCTCTCTGAGGGGTGGGCAGCTGTGCTGAGGTAAGGCAGGCCGTCATCTTTGCCTTTTGAATTTTCTCTCATGTCCGTTTACATGATTGCTGATCTTTCAGATGCCAGGAGGACAGGGAGGAGTCGGGGCCCCGAGGCCGGTGGCTGCGACGCCCCCGAGAATTCAACCCCGAGCGGGGGCGTCACGGAGGCCCGGCTAGCGGCCACCTGCTGAGCGACGGCTCTGCATCGACTCGGGTCTCTCTTCATCCCGTATAAATCTTTCGCCTTTTACTAAAGATTTTCGTGGAGAGGGATAGCGATGAGTTCACTGTATTTTTGGAGGCTCTGTGCAAGCAGAGCTGCACCGCCGCTGTATGAAAGTAAGACTGTGCCCGGCTTAGCGGCCGGCTCTATCTGCCCAGTGGCGTGTTTCTGGTCCTCTGGGATCGTGCGTGGTCTCGCCGGGCGCCACCTCCCAGAGAGGCTGGCGAGGACCCAGCCGCGCCGGCTCCGTCGGCGTCCCGCATGCCGGAGCCCGGCGGGGCGCAGTCTGCGGGCATCGCTTCTCGGCCTTTTGGCTAAGATCAAGTGTAGTATCTGTTCTTATCAGTTTAATATCTGATACGTCCCCCATGGAGGGGACCACATATTAAACGGATTTTTGGAACAGGGAGCCGGAAGTGGGGCTTGCCCCGTCCGCTCCACGCATCGACCCGGTATTGCAGTGTTTCTGGGAACGGTGCACCTCTACTGCCCCCTGCTGTTGAAAGACAGAGCTGATCGGGTGTTCCGCTTATCAGACCGAGAGCCTGCGCCGCTTGCCAGGCGATCAGCCGGTGTCGTGAGGGACCGACTCTGTCCGTGCGCCGGTCCCGCTTCCCTCCGTTTTTCTTTTTTTTTTTTTTTTTTTAAATCATAAAAAAAAAGGACGGTCATGATATGCTCTCTGAGGGGTGGGCAGCTGTGCTGAGGTAAGGCAGGCCGTCATCTTTGCCTTTTGAATTTTCTCTCATGTCCGTTTACATGATTGCTGATCTTTCAGATGCCAGGAGGACAGGGAGGAGTCGGGGCCCCGAGGCCGGTGGCTGCGACGCCCCCGAGAATTCAACCCCGAGCGGGGGCGTCACGGAGGCCCGGCTAGCGGCCACCTGCTGAGCGACGGCTCTGCATCGACTCGGGTCTCTCTTCATCCCGTATAAATCTTTCGCCTTTTACTAAAGATTTCCGTGGAGAGGGATAGCGATGAGTTCACTGTATTTTTGGAGGCTCTGTGCAAGCAGAGCTGCACCGCCGCTGTATCAAAGTAAGACTGTGCCCGGCTTAGCGGCCGGCTCTATCTGCCCAGTGGCGTGTTTCTGGTCCTCTGGGATCGTGCGTGGTCTCGCCGGGCGCCACCTCCCAGAGAGGCTGGCGAGGACCCAGCCGCGCCGGCTCCGTCGGCGTCCCGCATGCCGGAGCCCGGCGGGGCGCAGTCTGCGGGCATCGCTTCTCGGCCTTTTGGCTAAGATCAAGTGTAGTATCTGTTCTTATCAGTTTAATATCTGATACGTCCCCCATGGAGGGGACCACATATTAAACGGATTTTTGGAACAGGGAGCCGGAAGTGGGGCTTGCCCCGTCCGCTCCACGCATCGACCCGGTATTGCAGTGTTTCTGGGAACGGTGCACCTCTACTGCCCCCTGCTGTTGAAAGACAGAGCTGATCGGTGTTCCGCTTATCAGACCGAGAGCCTGCGCCGCTTGCCAGGCGATCAGCCGGTGTCGTGAGGGACCGACTCTGTCCGTGCGCCGGTCCCGCTTCCCTCCGTTTTTCTTTTTTTTTTTTTTTTTAAATCATAAAAAAAAAGGACGGTCATGATATGCTCTCTGAGGGGTGGGCAGCTGTGCTGAGGTAAGGCAGGCCGTCATCTTTGCCTTTTGAATTTTCTCTCATGTCCGTTTACATGATTGCTGATCTTTCAGATGCCAGGAGGACAGGGAGGAGTCGGGGCCCCGAGGCCGGTGGCTGCGACGCCCCCGAGAATTCAACCCCGAGCGGGGGCGTCACGGAGGCCCGGCTAGCGGCCACCTGCTGAGCGACGGCTCTGCATCGACTCGGGTCTCTCTTCATCCCGTATAAATCTTTCGCCTTTTACTAAAGATTTCCGTGGAGAGGGATAGCGATGAGTTCACTGTATTTTTGGAGGCTCTGTGCAAGCAGAGCTGCACCGCCGCTGTATCAAAGTAAGACTGTGCCCGGCTTAGCGGCCGGCTCTATCTGCCCAGTGGCGTGTTTCTGGTCCTCTGGGATCGTGCGTGGTCTCGCCGGGCGCCACCTCCCAGAGAGGCTGGCGAGGACCCAGCCGCGCCGGCTCCGTCGGCGTCCCGCATGCCGGAGCCCGGCGGGGCGCAGTCTGCGGGCATCGCTTCTCGGCCTTTTGGCTAAGATCAAGTGGATTTTATTGACTTTTTACCGCTTTTTACGGACTGCGTTGGGTTTTTTAGAGGAAGGCACGGTGAACCTAAGGCGTGACCAGCAGGTGGCTTGACCGCCGCTGCCACGGGGCGACCCGTGCCTTCCTTTTTAGCCTGCTTTTATTTCTGTTTTTATTAGGCTGGGGATCCCGCAGTGGCTGGTGGCTTGCCCACCGCCCTGCTGGGCGAACTGGTGTTTTTATTTTTTAGCTGCTTTTATAGTTTAGCTCTGCTCGGCTCATCCCGGATTGGCGGACGGCGGACGTCGGGACCATGGCGGCGGAAGGACTCTGCTCCAGCGGCGACGTCGGTGGACCTTCCCGGATGGCAACGGCCGGCGGACCATCGAGGAAGCCCTTCAGCGGGCCGTGGCTGGTAGCAGGCGGTGGCCTGCGGAATACCGCCCGGTTCTGCTGGAGGGCTGAGGAGGAGGTGGGCACCTTCCCCGACCGACTGGCCTTCATCCGGGAGGTGGCCTTTGGAGCGTTGGGCCTTCAGATGCAGGACATCCTCTGCGTACAGCGGAATGGGCCCTTCCGCTTCTTCGAGGTCACCTTGTCCACCGACGAGAGTTACACCAAGGTCCTGGAGCGGAGCAAGGAGGGGGCCCAGCACCCCCTCCTCGGACGTTACAACATCGAGCCGCTGTGGTGGCCCGACAAGCGGGTAATAACAGTCCATTGTTTCAACCCGCATGTTACCGCCGAGGCCGTTTCCCAATTTCTGACAAAGTATGTGGATCTTCTTCCTGGCCACAGGGACATCCGGGATGAGCTGGGGATCTGGACTGGCCGACGCCAGTTCCAGGCCCGCCTGCGCCCGGACGCTAATGGCGCAGGCGGTTTTAGCCACCCCCCAGCCTATTTTACTTTACAGGGCAATAAGGCATACCTTTTTTATTCTGGACAGCCTCCCTTCTGCCGGCAGTGCCACAGTTTTGGACACACCCTGGAGGGATGCGCCAACCTGCGCTGCCGCAACTGCCTGGAGTCGGGGCACATGGCCAGGGACTGCAAGGGCCCCCGTCGCTGCATTCACTGCAACGGCGAGGACCATCTGGCTCGTTCCTGCCCACAGAAAAAGACTACATATGCCGACGCTCTGTCGGGTAACAGAGCAGTCGGCACGGAGAATGGTGGGGGAGCTCTAGCCCCCACGACTGGGCAGGAACAGCCGGCGACGGGGGCAGGAGGAGAAGCCCTGGTCGAGGTGGAGGAGGCCCCTTCGAGTGCGACACCAATGCAGGAGGGGTCTCCGAACAAGGTGGAGCAGCTCGCCCTGGCTCCAGGCGTCAGCAGCAGGCGAAAGAAGAGCGGTGCATCCCCCCGGGGGAGGAAGAAGAGCAGAAGGGAGGCGCAACCCAACGCACCCAGCCCTCCGGCTGCCACCTCGCCAGCAGTGGCGGCCGGGGACCAAGGCCGACAGTGTCCCCCCTCCCCGATGTTAGAGGCCCCCCGTCTGGTGTGGGACTTGGGACAGTCCCCTGCACCCCCCCAGGAGTACAGCGGTCAACAGGACACTGCTAATGAACAGGAGTACCTGGGGGGGCTGGAATTGGGGGACCTTTTGAGGTTGACTGAGGAGGGGGGGCAGTAGGACAGTATTGTTTTTAATGGCTGGCTTTTATTATTTTAGTTTGTTGTTTTTAATTGTATTTTATTATTTTAACATTCTATGGCCAATTTTAATATTGTCACCTTGAATGTAAGGGGTTTGAGGAACATTTTAAAACGTACATCTGTTTTTAACCAGCTGGCATCTTCTCCCTTCAGCATTTGTTTTCTGCAGGAAGTCCACCTCCGGGACCAGCGGGACGAGGCTCTCTTTTCACGACAGTGGAAGAGGGGTAGATCCTACTGGAGCGTAGGTGGCGTCCACTCCTCAGGCGTCGGGATCCTTTTTGGCGACCGCGCCTTTGAAGAAGTAAGTGCGTTTACCGTCCTTCAGGGCAGGGTTTTGGGAGTGGACGCCACATGGAGGGGACAGCGCCTCCGGGCCATATGTGTCTACGCTCCGGTGGAGGCCTCGTCCCGTATAACTCTCTTTGAAGAGTTGTCCCCGTTCTGTGTCACAGATCGACACTTGATTTTAGGAGGGGACTTTAACATCTCGTTGGAGGGTAGGCAGGATGTCAGCTCAGGGCATTTTCGCCATTTTATTTGTTCCTTTAAACTTGTTGACGGTTTTAAAACATGCAACCCCAGCATGCCGGGCTTCACCTGGCATAATAGTCGCGGAGCCAGCAGCCGCATCGACTACATTTTAGCTTCACCCCCCGTTGCTTTTAAAAAGGTGTCCCTCTCCCCACAGTGGCCCACTGACCATCTGGCAGTGGAGGCCACTGTCTCCATAGACGCCCCTGTATATGGGGGCGGCTATTGGAAAATGAACCTGCAGATCCTGGAGGAGAGAGATTTTAGACACCTTTTTTTAGATCACTTCTCCGAGTGGCAGAAGGACAAGCCTACCTTCCCCTCCGTGGCCGAATGGTGGGAGAGTGTGAAGGACAGGATCCGAACCTTCTCCATGCAGTACAGCAAGCAGCGCAGGATGGAGAAGAAGTTCTCCATTCTGCGGCTGGAGAGAAGGTTGCGGGATGAATACGCCGCTCACAACAACGGGGGCACCATCAACCACGAGCGGCTGCTTGACATAAAGGGTGAGCTGAGGCGCCTGCATGAACAGGCTGCCTCGACCCAAATGCTCCGCGACAAAATATTTGAGGTGGAAAATAATGAAAAGTGCAATTCTTTTTTTTTCCACAGAGCCAGGGAAGCCCGGGAGGAGAAGAGCTTTAGCTCTCTCCGTGCCTCAAATGGCAACACAGTCACGGATACATCAGACATGCTGGAGGTTGCTAAATTGTTTTATCTTAACCTTTTTAATGTTAGGGACACGGACCCGGTTGCTGGGGAGCGCTTCCTAGATAACATCTCACCTTGCCTTCCCAGTGACATCCGGGACGGCTTAGAAGCCCCCATCACCTTGGCCGAGCTGACCGCAGTGCTTGGCAAGATGAACCGCCGCAAGGTACCAGGCCTTGATGGGCTCCCGGTGGAATTTTATTCCACCTTTTGGGATGTCCTCGGGCCGGAATTACTGCAGGTTGTAGAGGACGTTCAGCGCCGGGGTTTGCTCACTAGGAGCATGAGGTCGGGGGTCCTCTCTTTGTTGCACAAGAAGGGCGATCGGGCCGACCTTGGCAACTGGAGGCCCCTGACCATGCTTTGTGTAGACACAAAGCTCATCGCAAAGACCCTTACCGAACGCCTGAAGAAGGCCATGGCTCATCTGGTTCACAGCGACCAGACGTGTGGAGTACCGGGTCGATCGGCGACGTGGAATCTCCACCTCATCCGCGACGCCATCGCCTGGGTGGAGGATAGGAACCTCCCTCTCCTGCTGGTCAGCTTGGACCAGGAGAAAGCCTTCGACCGGGTAGATCACCGCTTCCTGTTCAAAGTATTGGGTAAGTTTGGCTTCGGGCCCAATTATCTGGGGTGGTTACACACTTTGTATAACGAAGTTGGGAGCCATGTTGTTATCAATGGCTTCCTGAGTGATTTGGTGCCCCAGCGGAGTGGAGTGAGGCAGGGATGTCCCCTCTCCCCCCTCCTCTACGCGCTCTATATAGAGCCACTGGCGTGCGCCATTCGCACCCACCCCGGGGTCGATGGCCTTCTTATCCCAGGAAGTCGGGGGACAACTGTTAAACTGACCCAGTATGCAGACGACACCACGCTTTTCGTCTGCTCGGATCAGTCTCTCGGTCATGCCTTGAGCCTCGTTCACGCGTTCGGTTGGGCCTCTGGCGCGACGCTCAACCTCAGTAAGTCGGTGGCCAAGTATTTCGGCAGCTGGAAGGCGAGGGAGGACGTCGCAGGTGGTCTCACCCTCTGTAACGGTCCTCTCAAAGTTTTGGGGGTCAACTTCCTTTCGGATGGTGCCGCCCGGTTGAACTGGGAGGAGCGGTTGGCGATCGCCAGGCGGAAGATCGGACTGTGGAAGTCCAGGTCCCTGTCCTTCCAAGGTAAGGTTTTAGCCTTAAAAGTGGATATTCTTCCCACCCTGCTCTACCTTGCACATGTGTACCCTTTGCCCCGCTTCATGCGGAGGGGCCTGACGAGGGACGTTTTTAACCTCGTCTGGGGGGGCAGGTATGAGTACGTGCGTAGGGAAGTGATGTATCTCGGAAAGGACAGTGGGGGGAGGGACGTTATTGACTTTCCTCTCAAGCTTGACTGCCTGTTCTTCTCGCAGCTCTGCACGCGCCTGGCAGCTCCCCTCGAGCACCCCCATCAGCACTTTGTGCGTCTGTGGCTGGCTCTCCCCATGAGACGTCTGGTGACGTCGTGGACCAACCTCGGCCCCAAGGCTGAGACCCTGCCGGTCCACTACAGCCACGCTGTCAAGTGGAGTAAGTCTATTCCGGCAGGTGTCAAGACAGAGGCCCTGACCAAGCACAGAGCCCTTTACAAGGCTTTGCTTGGTCATAGGGAGACTCGGGCCATGTTGGGCCTGGAGGAAGGCACATGGGCGAGAATCCAGCCTAAGGGTTTGGATCACAGGCTGCAGGACCTGAACTGGCAGTGCCTTCATGGTAAGCTGCCAGTCAGGGACGTCTTGCACAGGCATAAGCTGACCAGACACCCCCGCTGCCCCAGGCCCGAGTGCAGCGAGGATGAGACCATCAAGCACGTGTTTTGGGACTGCGGGCATGCACAGAGAGTCTGGGGGTTGGTAGCGGGCCTGTGTGGACGTGTAGACCCGCAGCCCGGTCTGACCTACGACAAGGTGTTGAAGGGGTGGGACCCCAACCTCCATAACCCCTTCGGCCCCTGGATGTGGCTGCTGGTCAGCATTACCAAGCGAGAGCTTTGGAATGCCAGGACCGCGCTCATCCGCAGAGGGGTTCGTCTGGAGGCACAAGGGGTATTCCGCAAAATCCGGGCCG
Organism: Brienomyrus brachyistius; assembly: GCF_023856365.1. Lineage (NCBI taxonomy): Eukaryota > Metazoa > Chordata > Actinopteri > Osteoglossiformes > Mormyridae > Brienomyrus > Brienomyrus brachyistius. Next base: position 60,871 of record NW_026042344.1, read on the forward strand.
ATTTGGGTTTCAGGATGGAGACCGACGTCATCCAACGGGGCTACCACGAGGCCAAGGAGAGGTGGAAGGGCCTCTTTTGGCTTTAGCCCCGTTTCATTTAGGTGGTGACGCTCCATCCTACAGGGTCGACATGACGCACTGTCCTGAAGCACACAGGAGGTACTTTGGGTTTTAGGTAAGTGTGCTTTGTTTTTTGTGCGTGTATGGTGTTGCAAATATTCTTTTAATTAACTGCATGTACTGAGATTGAGCACGGCTGTGGTTGGTCACTTTTAGCACCTTTATGTATTAACATTAACTGTATTTATTAACATTTTATTCTATGTGCTGTGCCATGTCTGTGACTAACCAGTTTTTTAGCCTGAGGCCATTGATTTTATGTGTTTTAGGATGATGCATAACCCTGTTTTAACCCGACCCTTGTGCCGAGGCCTGAGGTCTACGGGTCTGTTCCTTTTTTAAGGTTTTAATATTTTAATGGCTTGCATTTGAGGTGACATTTTAATTATGTTAATGGCCATATGATTGTAATTAGATTTTAAAGTGTGTATATGTATTACTTGTTTTTATTGTTATGTTTTGCTTATCCTATAGGGAATGGTTCTGTAATATATTTGTTTAATATTGTTTTAAAGGTGTTTTATTGTGTGACTTTAAAATGTACAGAACTGTTTAATAAAGCATGGAAAAAAAAAATCTGTTCTTATCAGTTTAATATCTGATACGTCCCCCATGGAGGGGACCACATATTAAACGGATTTTTGGAACAGGGAGCCGGAAGTGGGGCTTGCCCCGTCCGCTCCACGCATCGACCCGGTATTGCAGTGTTTCTGGGAACGGTGCACCTCTACTGCCCCCTGCTGTTGAAAGACAGAGCTGATCGGTGTTCCGCTTATCAGACCGAGAGCCTGCGCCGCTTGCCAGGCGATCAGCCGGTGTCGTGAGGGACCGACTCTGTCCGTGCGCCGGTCCCGCTTCCCTCCGTTTTTCTTTTTTTTTCTTTTTTTTTTTTTTTTAAATCATAAAAAAAAAGGACGGTCATGATATGCTCTCTGAGGGGTGGGCAGCTGTGCTGAGGTAAGGCAGGCCGTCATCTTTGCCTTTTGAATTTTCTCTCATGTCCGTTTACATGATTGCTGATCTTTCAGATGCCAGGAGGACAGGGAGGAGTCGGGGCCCCGAGGCCGGTGGCTGCGACGCCCCCGAGAATTCAACCCCGAGCGGGGGCGTCACGGAGGCCCGGCTAGCGGCCACCTGCTGAGCGACGGCTCTGCATCGACTCGGGTCTCTCTTCATCCCGTATAAATCTTTCGCCTTTTACTAAAGATTTCCGTGGAGAGGGATAGCGATGAGTTCACTGTATTTTTGGAGGCTCTGCGCAAGCAGAGCTGCACCGCCGCTGTATCAAAGTAAGACTGTGCCCGGCTTAGCGGCCGGCTCTATCTGCCCAGTGGCGTGTTTCTGGTCCTCTGGGATCGTGCGTGGTCTCGCCGGGCGCCACCTCCCAGAGAGGCTGGCGAGGACCCAGCCGCGCCGGCTCCGTCGGCGTCCCGCATGCCGGAGCCCGGCGGGGCGCAGTCTGCGGGCATCGCTTCTCGGCCTTTTGGCTAAGATCAAGTGTAGTATCTGTTCTTATCAGTTTAATATCTGATACGTCCCCCATGGAGGGGACCACATATTAAACGGATTTTTGGAACAGGGAGCCGGAAGTGGGGCTTGCCCCGTCCGCTCCACGCATCGACCCGGTATTGCAGTGTTTCTGGGAACGGTGCACCTCTACTGCCCCCTGCTGTTGAAAGACAGAGCTGATCGGTGTTCCGCTTATCAGACCGAGAGCCTGCGCCGCTTGCCAGGCGATCAGCCGGTGTCGTGAGGGACCGACTCTGTCCGTGCGCCGGTCCCGCTTCCCTCCGTTTTTCTTTTTTTTTTTTTTTTTTAAATCATAAAAAAAAAGGACGGTCATGATATGCTCTCTGAGGGGTGGGCAGCTGTGCTGAGGTAAGGCAGGCCGTCATCTTTGCCTTTTGAATTTTCTCTCATGTCCGTTTACATGATTGCTGATCTTTCAGATGCCAGGAGGACAGGGAGGAGTCGGGGCCCCGAGGCCGGTGGCTGCGACGCCCCCGAGAATTCAACCCCGAGCGGGGGCGTCACGGAGGCCCGGCTAGCGGCCACCTGCTGAGCGACGGCTCTGCATCGACTCGGGTCTCTCTTCATCCCGTATAAATCTTTCGCCTTTTACTAAAGATTTCCGTGGAGAGGGATAGCGATGAGTTCACTGTATTTTTGGAGGCTCTGTGCAAGCAGAGCTGCACCGCCGCTGTATCAAAGTAAGACTGTGCCCGGCTTAGCGGCCGGCTCTATCTGCCCAGTGGCGTGTTTCTGGTCCTCTGGGATCGTGCGTGGTCTCGCCGGGCGCCACCTCCCAGAGAGGCTGGCGAGGACCCAGCCGCGCCGGCTCCGTCGGCGTCCCGCATGCCGGAGCCCGGCGGGGCGCAGTCTGCGGGCATCGCTTCTCGGCCTTTTGGCTAAGATCAAGTGTAGTATCTGTTCTTATCAGTTTAATATCTGATACGTCCCCCATGGAGGGGACCACATATTAAACGGATTTTTGGAACAGGGAGCCGGAAGTGGGGCTTGCCCCGTCCGCTCCACGCATCGACCCGGTATTGCAGTGTTTCTGGGAACGGTGCACCTCTACTGCCCCCTGCTGTTGAAAGACAGAGCTGATCGGTGTTCCGCTTATCAGACCGAGAGCCTGCGCCGCTTGCCAGGCGATCAGCCGGTGTCGTGAGGGACCGACTCTGTCCGTGCGCCGGTCCCGCTTCCCTCCGTTTTTCTTTTTTTTTTTTTTTTTTAAATCATAAAAAAAAAGGACGGTCATGATATGCTCTCTGAGGGGTGGGCAGCTGTGCTGAGGTAAGGCAGGCCGTCATCTTTGCCTTTTGAATTTTCTCTCATGTCCGTTTACATGATTGCTGATCTTTCAGATGCCAGGAGGACAGGGAGGAGTCGGGGCCCCGAGGCCGGTGGCTGCGACGCCCCCGAGAATTCAACCCCGAGCGGGGGCGTCACGGAGGCCCGGCTAGCGGCCACCTGCTGAGCGACGGCTCTGCATCGACTCGGGTCTCTCTTCATCCCGTATAAATCTTTCGCCTTTTACTAAAGATTTCCGTGGAGAGGGATAGCGATGAGTTCACTGTATTTTTGGAGGCTCTGTGCAAGCAGAGCTGCACCGCCGCTGTATCAAAGTAAGACTGTGCCCGGCTTAGCGGCCGGCTCTATCTGCCCAGTGGCGTGTTTCTGGTCCTCTGGGATCGTGCGTGGTCTCGCCGGGCGCCACCTCCCAGAGAGGCTGGCGAGGACCCAGCCGCGCCGGCTCCGTCGGCGTCCCGCATGCCGGAGCCCGGCGGGGCGCAGTCTGCGGGCATCGCTTCTCGGCCTTTTGGCTAAGATCAAGTGTAGTATCTGTTCTTATCAGTTTAATATCTGATACGTCCCCCATGGAGGGGACCACATATTAAACGGATTTTTGGAACAGGGAGCCGGAAGTGGGGCTTGCCCCGTCCGCTCCACGCATCGACCCGGTATTGCAGTGTTTCTGGGAACGGTGCACCTCTACTGCCCCCTGCTGTTGAAAGACAGAGCTGATCGGTGTTCCGCTTATCAGACCGAGAGCCTGCGCCGCTTGCCAGGCGATCAGCCGGTGTCGTGAGGGACCGACTCTGTCCGTGCGCCGGTCCCGCTTCCCTCCGTTTTTCTTTTTTTTTTTTTTTTTTAAATCATAAAAAAAAAGGACGGTCATGATATGCTCTCTGAGGGGTGGGCAGCTGTGCTGAGGTAAGGCAGGCCGTCATCTTTGCCTTTTGAATTTTCTCTCATGTCCGTTTACATGATTGCTGATCTTTCAGATGCCAGGAGGACAGGGAGGAGTCGGGGCCCCGAGGCCGGTGGCTGCGACGCCCCCGAGAATTCAACCCCGAGCGGGGGCGTCACGGAGGCCCGGCTAGCGGCCACCTGCTGAGCGACGGCTCTGCATCGACTCGGGTCTCTCTTCATCCCGTATAAATCTTTCGCCTTTTACTAAAGATTTCCGTGGAGAGGGATAGCGATGAGTTCACTGTATTTTTGGAGGCTCTGTGCAAGCAGAGCTGCACCGCCGCTGTATCAAAGTAAGACTGTGCCCGGCTTAGCGGCCGGCTCTATCTGCCCAGTGGCGTGTTTCTGGTCCTCTGGGATCGTGCGTGGTCTCGCCGGGCGCCACCTCCCAGAGAGGCTGGCGAGGACCCAGCCGCGCCGGCTCCGTCGGCGTCCCGCATGCCGGAGCCCGGCGGGGCGCAGTCTGCGGGCATCGCTTCTCGGCCTTTTGGCTAAGATCAAGTGTAGTATCTGTTCTTATCAGTTTAATATCTGATACGTCCCCCATGGAGGGGACCACATATTAAACGGATTTTTGGAACAGGGAGCCGGAAGTGGGGCTTGCCCCGTCCGCTCCACGCATCGACCCGGTATTGCAGTGTTTCTGGGAACGGTGCACCTCTACTGCCCCCTGCTGTTGAAAGACAGAGCTGATCGGTGTTCCGCTTATCAGACCGAGAGCCTGCGCCGCTTGCCAGGCGATCAGCCGGTGTCGTGAGGGACCGACTCTGTCCGTGCGCCGGTCCCGCTTCCCTCCGTTTTTCTTTTTTTTTTTTTTTTTTAAATCATAAAAAAAAAGGACGGTCATGATATGCTCTCTGAGGGGTGGGCAGCTGTGCTGAGGTAAGGCAGGCCGTCATCTTTGCCTTTTGAATTTTCTCTCATGTCCGTTTACATGATTGCTGATCTTTCAGATGCCAGGAGGACAGGGAGGAGTCGGGGCCCCGAGGCCGGTGGCTGCGACGCCCCCGAGAATTCAACCCCGAGCGGGGGCGTCACGGAGGCCCGGCTAGCGGCCACCTGCTGAGCGACGGCTCTGCATCGACTCGGGTCTCTCTTCATCCCGTATAAATCTTTCGCCTTTTACTAAAGATTTCCGTGGAGAGGGATAGCGATGAGTTCACTGTATTTTTGGAGGCTCTGTGCAAGCAGAGCTGCACCGCCGCTGTATCAAAGTAAGACTGTGCCCGGCTTAGCGGCCGGCTCTATCTGCCCAGTGGCGTGTTTCTGGTCCTCTGGGATCGTGCGTGGTCTCGCCGGGCGCCACCTCCCAGAGAGGCTGGCGAGGACCCAGCCGCGCCGGCTCCGTCGGCGTCCCGCATGCCGGAGCCCGGCGGGGCGCAGTCTGCGGGCATCGCTTCTCGGCCTTTTGGCTAAGATCAAGTGTAGTATCTGTTCTTATCAGTTTAATATCTGATACGTCCCCCATGGAGGGGACCACATATTAAACGGATTTTTGGAACAGGGAGCCGGAAGTGGGGCTTGCCCCGTCCGCTCCACGCATCGACCCGGTATTGCAGTGTTTCTGGGAACGGTGCACCTCTACTGCCCCCTGCTGTTGAAAGACAGAGCTGATCGGTGTTCCGCTTATCAGACCGAGAGCCTGCGCCGCTTGCCAGGCGATCAGCCGGTGTCGTGAGGGACCGACTCTGTCCGTGCGCCGGTCCCGCTTCCCTCCGTTTTTCTTTTTTTTTTTTTTTTTAAATCATAAAAAAAAAGGACGGTCATGATATGCTCTCTGAGGGGTGGGCAGCTGTGCTGAGGTAAGGCAGGCCGTCATCTTTGCCTTTTGAATTTTCTCTCATGTCCGTTTACATGATTGCTGATCTTTCAGATGCCAGGAGGACAGGGAGGAGTCGGGGCCCCGAGGCCGGTGGCTGCGACGCCCCCGAGAATTCAACCCCGAGCGGGGGCGTCACGGAGGCCCGGCTAGCGGCCACCTGCTGAGCGACGGCTCTGCATCGACTCGGGTCTCTCTTCATCCCGTATAAATCTTTCGCCTTTTACTAAAGATTTCCGTGGAGAGGGATAGCGATGAGTTCACTGTATTTTTGGAGGCTCTGTGCAAGCAGAGCTGCACCGCCGCTGTATCAAAGTAAGACTGTGCCCGGCTTAGCGGCCGGCTCTATCTGCCCAGTGGCGTGTTTCTGGTCCTCTGGGATCGTGCGTGGTCTCGCCGGGCGCCACCTCCCAGAGAGGCTGGCGAGGACCCAGCCGCGCCGGCTCCGTCGGCGTCCCGCATGCCGGAGCCCGGCGGGGCGCAGTCTGCGGGCATCGCTTCTCGGCCTTTTGGCTAAGATCAAGTGTAGTATCTGTTCTTATCAGTTTAATATCTGATACGTCCCCCATGGAGGGGACCACATATTAAACGGATTTTTGGAACAGGGAGCCGGAAGTGGGGCTTGCCCCGTCCGCTCCACGCATCGACCCGGTATTGCAGTGTTTCTGGGAACGGTGCACCTCTACTGCCCCCTGCTGTTGAAAGACAGAGCTGATCGGTGTTCCGCTTATCAGACCGAGAGCCTGCGCCGCTTGCCAGGCGATCAGCCGGTGTCGTGAGGGACCGACTCTGTCCGTGCGCCGGTCCCGCTTCCCTCCGTTTTTCTTTTTTTTTTTTTTTTTTAAATCATAAAAAAAAAGGACGGTCATGATATGCTCTCTGAGGGGTGGGCAGCTGTGCTGAGGTAAGGCAGGCCGTCATCTTTGCCTTTTGAATTTTCTCTCATGTCCGTTTACATGATTGCTGATCTTTCAGATGCCAGGAGGACAGGGAGGAGTCGGGGCCCCGAGGCCGGTGGCTGCGACGCCCCCGAGAATTCAACCCCGAGCGGGGGCGTCACGGAGGCCCGGCTAGCGGCCACCTGCTGAGCGACGGCTCTGCATCGACTCGGGTCTCTCTTCATCCCGTATAAATCTTTCGCCTTTTACTAAAGATTTCCGTGGAGAGGGATAGCGATGAGTTCACTGTATTTTTGGAGGCTCTGTGCAAGCAGAGCTGCACCGCCGCTGTATCAAAGTAAGACTGTGCCCGGCTTAGCGGCCGGCTCTATCTGCCCAGTGGCGTGTTTCTGGTCCTCTGGGATCGTGCGTGGTCTCGCCGGGCGCCACCTCCCAGAGAGGCTGGCGAGGACCCAGCCGCGCCGGCTCCGTCGGCGTCCCGCATGCCGGAGCCCGGCGGGGCGCAGTCTGCGGGCATCGCTTCTCGGCCTTTTGGCTAAGATCAAGTGGATTTTATTGACTTTTTACCGCTTTTTACGGACTGCGTTGGGTTTTTTAGAGGAAGGCACGGTGAACCTAAGGCGTGACCAGCAGGTGGCTTGACCGCCGCTGCCACGGGGCGACCCGTGCCTTCCTTTTTAGCCTTTTATCCCTGCTTTTATTTCTGTTTTTATTAGGCTGGGGATCCCGCAGTGGCTGGTGGCTTGCCCACCGCCCTGCTGGGCGAACTGGTGTTTTTATTTTTTAGCTGCTTTTATAGTTTAGCTCTGCTCGGCTCATCCCGGATTGGCGGACAGCGGACGTCGGGACCACGGCGGCGGAAGGACTCTGCTCCAGCGGCGACGTCGGTGGACCTTCCCGGATGGCAACGGCCGGCGGACCATCGAGGAAGCCCTTCAGCGGGCCGTGGCTGGTAGCAGGCGGTGGCCTGCGGAATACCGCCCGGTTCTGCTGGAGGGCTGAGGAGGAGGTGGGCACCTTCCCCGACCGACTGGCCTTCATCCGGGAGGTGGCCTTTGGAGCGTTGGGCCTTCAGATGCAGGACATCCTCTGCGTACAGCGGAATGGGCCCTTCCGCTTCTTCGAGGTCACCTTGTCCACCGACGAGAGTTACACCAAGGTCCTGGAGCGGAGCAAGGAGGGGGCCCAGCACCCCCTCCTCGGACGTTACAACATCGAGCCGCTGTGGTGGCCCGACAAGCGGGTAATAACAGTCCATTGTTTCAACCCGCATGTTACCGCCGAGGCCGTTTCCCAATTTCTGACAAAGTATGTGGATCTTCTTCCTGGCCACAGGGACATCCGGGATGAGCTGGGGATCTGGACTGGCCGACGCCAGTTCCAGGCCCGCCTGCGCCCGGACGCTAATGGCGCAGGCGGTTTTAGCCACCCCCCAGCCTATTTTACTTTACAGGGCAATAAGGCATACCTTTTTTATTCTGGACAGCCTCCCTTCTGCCGGCAGTGCCACAGTTTTGGACACACCCTGGAGGGATGCGCCAACCTGCGCTGCCGCAACTGCCTGGAGTCGGGGCACATGGCCAGGGACTGCAAGGGCCCCCGTCGCTGCATTCACTGCAACGGCGAGGACCATCTGGCTCGTTCCTGCCCACAGAAAAAGACTACATATGCCGACGCTCTGTCGGGTAACAGAGCAGTCGGCACGGAGAATGGTGGGGGAGCTCTAGCCCCCACGACTGGGCAGGAACAGCCGGCGACGGGGGCAGGAGGAGAAGCCCTGGTCGAGGTGGAGGAGGCCCCTTCGAGTGCGACACCAATGCAGGAGGGGTCTCCGAACAAGGTGGAGCAGCTCGCCCTGGCTCCAGGCGTCAGCAGCAGGCGAAAGAAGAGCGGTGCATCCCCCCGGGGGAGGAAGAAGAGCAGAAGGGAGGCGCAACCCAACGCACCCAGCCCTCCGGCTGCCACCTCGCCAGCAGTGGCGGCCGGGGACCAAGGCCGACAGTGTCCCCCCTCCCCGATGTTAGAGGCCCCCCGTCTGGTGTGGGACTTGGGACAGTCCCCTGCACCCCCCCAGGAGTACAGCGGTCAACAGGACACTGCTAATGAACAGGAGTACCTGGGGGGGCTGGAATTGGGGGACCTTTTGAGGTTGACTGAGGAGGGGGGGCAGTAGGACAGTATTGTTTTTAATGGCTGGCTTTTATTATTTTAGTTTGTTGTTTTTAATTGTATTTTATTATTTTAACATTCTATGGCCAATTTTAATATTGTCACCTTGAATGTAAGGGGTTTGAGGAACATTTTAAAACGTACATCTGTTTTTAACCAGCTGGCATCTTCTCCCTTCAGCATTTGTTTTCTGCAGGAAGTCCACCTCCGGGACCAGCGGGACGAGGCTCTCTTTTCACGACAGTGGAAGAGGGGTAGATCCTACTGGAGCGTAGGTGGCGTCCACTCCTCAGGCGTCGGGATCCTTTTTGGCGACCGCGCCTTTGAAGAAGTAAGTGCGTTTACCGTCCTTCAGGGCAGGGTTTTGGGAGTGGACGCCACATGGAGGGGACAGCGCCTCCGGGCCATATGTGTCTACGCTCCGGTGGAGGCCTCGTCCCGTATAACTCTCTTTGAAGAGTTGTCCCCGTTCTGTGTCACAGATCGACACTTGATTTTAGGAGGGGACTTTAACATCTCGTTGGAGGGTAGGCAGGATGTCAGCTCAGGGCATTTTCGCCATTTTATTTGTTCCTTTAAACTTGTTGACGGTTTTAAAACATGCAACCCCAGCATGCCGGGCTTCACCTGGCATAATAGTCGCGGAGCCAGCAGCCGCATCGACTACATTTTAGCTTCACCCCCCGTTGCTTTTAAAAAGGTGTCCCTCTCCCCACAGTGGCCCACTGACCATCTGGCAGTGGAGGCCACTGTCTCCATAGACGCCCCTGTATATGGGGGCGGCTATTGGAAAATGAACCTGCAGATCCTGGAGGAGAGAGATTTTAGACACCTTTTTTTAGATCACTTCTCCGAGTGGCAGAAGGACAAGCCTACCTTCCCCTCCGTGGCCGAATGGTGGGAGAGTGTGAAGGACAGGATCCGAACCTTCTCCATGCAGTACAGCAAGCAGCGCAGGATGGAGAAGAAGTTCTCCATTCTGCGGCTGGAGAGAAGGTTGCGGGATGAATACGCCGCTCACAACAACGGGGGCACCATCAACCACGAGCGGCTGCTTGACATAAAGGGTGAGCTGAGGCGCCTGCATGAACAGGCTGCCTCGACCCAAATGCTCCGCGACAAAATATTTGAGGTGGAAAATAATGAAAAGTGCAATTCTTTTTTTTTCCACAGAGCCAGGGAAGCCCGGGAGGAGAAGAGCTTTAGCTCTCTCCGTGCCTCAAATGGCAACACAGTCACGGATACATCAGACATGCTGGAGGTTGCTAAATTGTTTTATCTTAACCTTTTTAATGTTAGGGACACGGACCCGGTTGCTGGGGAGCGCTTCCTAGATAACATCTCACCTTGCCTTCCCAGTGACATCCGGGACGGCTTAGAAGCCCCCATCACCTTGGCCGAGCTGACCGCAGTGCTTGGCAAGATGAACCGCCGCAAGGTACCAGGCCTTGATGGGCTCCCGGTGGAATTTTATTCCACCTTTTGGGATGTCCTCGGGCCGGAATTACTGCAGGTTGTAGAGGACGTTCAGCGCCGGGGTTTGCTCACTAGGAGCATGAGGTCGGGGGTCCTCTCTTTGTTGCACAAGAAGGGCGATCGGGCCGACCTTGGCAACTGGAGGCCCCTGACCATGCTTTGTGTAGACACAAAGCTCATCGCAAAGACCCTTACCGAACGCCTGAAGAAGGCCATGGCTCATCTGGTTCACAGCGACCAGACGTGTGGAGTACCGGGTCGATCGGCGACGTGGAATCTCCACCTCATCCGCGACGCCATCGCCTGGGTGGAGGATAGGAACCTCCCTCTCCTGCTGGTCAGCTTGGACCAGGAGAAAGCCTTCGACCGGGTAGATCACCGCTTCCTGTTCAAAGTATTGGGTAAGTTTGGCTTCGGGCCCAATTATCTGGGGTGGTTACACACTTTGTATAACGAAGTTGGGAGCCATGTTGTTATCAATGGCTTCCTGAGTGATTTGGTGCCCCAGCGGAGTGGAGTGAGGCAGGGATGTCCCCTCTCCCCCCTCCTCTACGCGCTCTATATAGAGCCACTGGCGTGCGCCATTCGCACCCACCCCGGGGTCGATGGCCTTCTTATCCCAGGAAGTCGGGGGACAACTGTTAAACTGACCCAGTATGCAGACGACACCACGCTTTTCGTCAGCTCGGATCAGTCTCTCGGTCATGCCTTGAGCCTCGTTCACGCGTTCGGTTGGGCCTCTGGCGCGACGCTCAACCTCAGTAAGTCGGTGGCCAAGTATTTCGGCAGCTGGAAGGCGAGGGAGGACGTCGCAGGTGGTCTCACCCTCTGTAACGGTCCTCTCAAAGTTTTGGGGGTCAACTTCCTTTCGGATGGTGCCGCCCGGTTGAACTGGGAGGAGCGGTTGGCGATCGCCAGGCGGAAGATCGGACTGTGGAAGTCCAGGTCCCTGTCCTTCCAAGGTAAGGTTTTAGCCTTAAAAGTGGATATTCTTCCCACCCTGCTCTACCTTGCACATGTGTACCCTTTGCCCCGCTTCATGCGGAGGGGCCTGACGAGGGACGTTTTTAACCTCGTCTGGGGGGGCAGGTATGAGTGTGTGCGTAGGGAAGTGATGTATCTCGGAAAGGACAGTGGGGGGAGGGACGTTATTGACTTTCCTCTCAAGCTTGACTGCCTGTTCTTCTCGCAGCTCTGCACGCGCCTGGCAGCTCCCCTCGAGCACCCCCATCAGCACTTTGTGCGTCTGTGGCTGGCTCTCCCCATGAGACGTCTGGTGACGTCGTGGACCAACCTCGGCCCCAAGGCTGAGACCCTGCCGGTCCACTACAGCCACGCTGTCAAGTGGAGTAAGTCTATTCCGGCAGGTGTCAAGACAGAGGCCCTGA
>NW_026042344.1:77500-82500 GCF_023856365.1 Brienomyrus brachyistius
CGGTATTGCAGTGTTTCTGGGAACGGTGCACCTCTACTGCCCCCTGCTGTTGAAAGACAGAGCTGATCGGTGTTCCGCTTATCAGACCGAGAGCCTGCGCCGCTTGCCAGGCGATCAGCCGGTGTCGTGAGGGACCGACTCTGTCCGTGCGCCGGTCCCGCTTCCCTCCGTTTTTCTTTTTTTTTTTTTTTTTTTTAAATCATAAAAAAAAGGACGGTCATGATATGCTCTCTGAGGGGTGGGCAGCTGTGCTGAGGTAAGGCAGGCCGTCATCTTTGCCTTTTGAATTTTCTCTCATGTCCGTTTACATGATTGCTGATCTTTCAGATGCCAGGAGGACAGGGAGGAGTCGGGGCCCCGAGGCCGGTGGCTGCGACGCCCCCGAGAATTCAACCCCGAGCGGGGGCGTCACGGAGGCCCGGCTAGCGGCCACCTGCTGAGCGACGGCTCTGCATCGACTCGGGTCTCTCTTCATCCCGTATAAATCTTTCGCCTTTTACTAAAGATTTCCGTGGAGAGGGATAGCGATGAGTTCACTGTATTTTTGGAGGCTCTGCGCAAGCAGAGCTGCACCGCCGCTGTATCAAAGTAAGACTGTGCCCGGCTTAGCGGCCGGCTCTATCTGCCCAGTGGCGTGTTTCTGGTCCTCTGGGATCGTGCGTGGTCTCGCCGGGCGCCACCTCCCAGAGAGGCTGGCGAGGACCCAGCCGCGCCGGCTCCGTCGGCGTCCCGCATGCCGGAGCCCGGCGGGGCCCAGTCTGCGGGCATCGCTTCTCGGCCTTTTGGCTAAGATCAAGTGTAGTATCTGTTCTTATCAGTTTAATATCTGATACGTCCCCCATGGAGGGGACCACATATTAAACGGATTTTTGGAACAGGGAGCCGGAAGTGGGGCTTGCCCCGTCCGCTCCACGCATCGACCCGGTATTGCAGTGTTTCTGGGAACGGTGCACCTCTACTGCCCCCTGCTGTTGAAAGACAGAGCTGATCGGTGTTCCGCTTATCAGACCGAGAGCCTGCGCCGCTTGCCAGGCGATCAGCCGGTGTCGTGAGGGACCGACTCTGTCCGTGCGCCGGTCCCGCTTCCCTCCGTTTTTCTTTTTTTTTTTTTTTTTTAAATCATAAAAAAAAGGACGGTCATGATATGCTCTCTGAGGGGTGGGCAGCTGTGCTGAGGTAAGGCAGGCCGTCATCTTTGCCTTTTGAATTTTCTCTCATGTCCGTTTACATGATTGCTGATCTTTCAGATGCCAGGAGGACAGGGAGGAGTCGGGGCCCCGAGGCCGGTGGCTGCGACGCCCCCGAGAATTCAACCCCGAGCGGGGGCGTCACGGAGGCCCGGCTAGCGGCCACCTGCTGAGCGACGGCTCTGCATCGACTCGGGTCTCTCTTCATCCCGTATAAATCTTTCGCCTTTTACTAAAGATTTCCGTGGAGAGGGATAGCGATGAGTTCACTGTATTTTTGGAGGCTCTGCGCAAGCAGAGCTGCACCGCCGCTGTATCAAAGTAAGACTGTGCCCGGCTTAGCGGCCGGCTCTATCTGCCCAGTGGCGTGTTTCTGGTCCTCTGGGATCGTGCGTGGTCTCGCCGGGCGCCACCTCCCAGAGAGGCTGGCGAGGACCCAGCCGCGCCGGCTCCGTCGGCGTCCCGCATGCCGGAGCCCGGCGGGGCGCAGTCTGCGGGCATCGCTTCTCGGCCTTTTGGCTAAGATCAAGTGTAGTATCTGTTCTTATCAGTTTAATATCTGATACGTCCCCCATGGAGGGGACCACATATTAAACGGATTTTTGGAACAGGGAGCCGGAAGTGGGGCTTGCCCCGTCCGCTCCACGCATCGACCCGGTATTGCAGTGTTTCTGGGAACGGTGCACCTCTACTGCCCCCTGCTGTTGAAAGACAGAGCTGATCGGTGTTCCGCTTATCAGACCGAGAGCCTGCGCCGCTTGCCAGGCGATCAGCCGGTGTCGTGAGGGACCGACTCTGTCCGTGCGCCGGTCCCGCTTCCCTCCGTTTTTCTTTTTTTTTTTTTTTTTAAATCATAAAAAAAAGGACGGTCATGATATGCTCTCTGAGGGGTGGGCAGCTGTGCTGAGGTAAGGCAGGCCGTCATCTTTGCCTTTTGAATTTTCTCTCATGTCCGTTTACATGATTGCTGATCTTTCAGATGCCAGGAGGACAGGGAGGAGTCGGGGCCCCGAGGCCGGTGGCTGCGACGCCCCCGAGAATTCAACCCCGAGCGGGGGCGTCACGGAGGCCCGGCTAGCGGCCACCTGCTGAGCGACGGCTCTGCATCGACTCGGGTCTCTCTTCATCCCGTATAAATCTTTCGCCTTTTACTAAAGATTTCCGTGGAGAGGGATAGCGATGAGTTCACTGTATTTTTGGAGGCTCTGTGCAAGCAGAGCTGCACCGCCGCTGTATCAAAGTAAGACTGTGCCCGGCTTAGCGGCCGGCTCTATCTGCCCAGTGGCGTGTTTCTGGTCCTCTGGGATCGTGCGTGGTCTCGCCGGGCGCCACCTCCCAGAGAGGCTGGCGAAGACCCAGCCGCGCCGGCTCCGTCGGCGTCCCGCATGCCGGAGCCCGGCGGGGCGCAGTCTGCGGGCATCGCTTCTCGGCCTTTTGGCTAAGATCAAGTGTAGTATCTGTTCTTATCAGTTTAATATCTGATACGTCCCCCATGGAGGGGACCACATATTAAACGGATTTTTGGAACAGGGAGCCGGAAGTGGGGCTTGCCCCGTCCGCTCCACGCATCGACCCGGTATTGCAGTGTTTCTGGGAACGGTGCACCTCTACTGCCCCCTGCTGTTGAAAGACAGAGCTGATCGGTGTTCCGCTTATCAGACCGAGAGCCTGCGCCGCTTGCCAGGCGATCAGCCGGTGTCGTGAGGGACCGACTCTGTCCGTGCGCCGGTCCCGCTTCCCTCCGTTTTTCTTTTTTTTTTTTTTTTTAAATCATAAAAAAAAAGGACGGTCATGATATGCTCTCTGAGGGGTGGGCAGCTGTGCTGAGGTAAGGCAGGCCGTCATCTTTGCCTTTTGAATTTTCTCTCATGTCCGTTTACATGATTGCTGATCTTTCAGATGCCAGGAGGACAGGGAGGAGTCGGGGCCCCGAGGCCGGTGGCTGCGACGCCCCCGAGAATTCAACCCCGAGCGGGGGCGTCACGGAGGCCCGGCTAGCGGCCACCTGCTGAGCGACGGCTCTGCATCGACTCGGGTCTCTCTTCATCCCGTATAAATCTTTCGCCTTTTACTAAAGATTTCCGTGGAGAGGGATAGCGATGAGTTCACTGTATTTTTGGAGGCTCTGCGCAAGCAGAGCTGCACCGCCGCTGTATCAAAGTAAGACTGTGCCCGGCTTAGCGGCCGGCTCTATCTGCCCAGTGGCGTGTTTCTGGTCCTCTGGGATCATGCGTGGTCTCGCCGGGCGCCACCTCCCAGAGAGGCTGGCGAGGACCCAGCCGCGCCGGCTCCGTCGGCGTCCCGCATGCCGGAGCCCGGCGGGGCGCAGTCTGCGGGCATCGCTTCTCGGCCTTTTGGCTAAGATCAAGTGTAGTATCTGTTCTTATCAGTTTAATATCTGATACGTCCCCCATGGAGGGGACCACATATTAAACGGATTTTTGGAACAGGGAGCCGGAAGTGGGGCTTGCCCCGTCCGCTCCACGCATCGACCCGGTATTGCAGTGTTTCTGGGAACGGTGCACCTCTACTGCCCCCTGCTGTTGAAAGACAGAGCTGATCGGTGTTCCGCTTATCAGACCGAGAGCCTGCGCCGCTTGCCAGGCGATCAGCCGGTGTCGTGAGGGACCGACTCTGTCCGTGCGCCGGTCCCGCTTCCCTCCGTTTTTCTTTTTTTTTTTTTTTTTAAATCATAAAAAAAAGGACGGTCATGATATGCTCTCTGAGGGGTGGGCAGCTGTGCTGAGGTAAGGCAGGCCGTCATCTTTGCCTTTTGAATTTTCTCTCATGTCCGTTTACATGATTGCTGATCTTTCAGATGCCAGGAGGACAGGGAGGAGTCGGGGCCCCGAGGCCGGTGGCTGCGACGCCCCCGAGAATTCAACCCCGAGCGGGGGCGTCACGGAGGCCCGGCTAGCGGCCACCTGCTGAGCGACGGCTCTGCATCGACTCGGGTCTCTCTTCATCCCGTATAAATCTTTCGCCTTTTACTAAAGATTTCCGTGGAGAGGGATAGCGATGAGTTCACTGTATTTTTGGAGGCTCTGTGCAAGCAGAGCTGCACCGCCGCTGTATCAAAGTAAGACTGTGCCCGGCTTAGCGGCCGGCTCTATCTGCCCAGTGGCGTGTTTCTGGTCCTCTGGGATCGTGCGTGGTCTCGCCGGGCGCCACCTCCCAGAGAGGCTGGCGAGGACCCAGCCGCGCCGGCTCCGTCGGCGTCCCGCATGCCGGAGCCCGGCGGGGCGCAGTCTGCGGGCATCGCTTCTCGGCCTTTTGGCTAAGATCAAGTGTAGTATCTGTTCTTATCAGTTTAATATCTGATACGTCCCCCATGGAGGGGACCACATATTAAACGGATTTTTGGAACAGGGAGCCGGAAGTGGGGCTTGCCCCGTCCGCTCCACGCATCGACCCGGTATTGCAGTGTTTCTGGGAACGGTGCACCTCTACTGCCCCCTGCTGTTGAAAGACAGAGCTGATCGGTGTTCCGCTTATCAGACCGAGAGCCTGCGCCGCTTGCCAGGCGATCAGCCGGTGTCGTGAGGGACCGACTCTGTCCGTGCGCCGGTCCCGCTTCCCTCCGTTTTTCTTTTTTTTTTTTTTTTTAAATCATAAAAAAAAAGGACGGTCATGATATGCTCTCTGAGGGGTGGGCAGCTGTGCTGAGGTAAGGCAGGCCGTCATCTTTGCCTTTTGAATTTTCTCTCATGTCCGTTTACATGATTGCTGATCTTTCAGATGCCAGGAGGACAGGGAGGAGTCGGGGCCCCGAGGCCGGTGGCTGCGACGCCCCCGAGAATTCAACCCCGAGCG
>NW_026042344.1:95000-100000 GCF_023856365.1 Brienomyrus brachyistius
GTGAACCTAAGGCGTGACCAGCAGGTGGCTTGACCGCCGCTGCCACGGGGCGACCCGTGCCTTCCTTTTTAGCCTTTTATCCCTGCTTTTATTTCTGTTTTCATTAGGCTGGGGATCCCGCAGTGGCTGGTGGCTTGCCCACCGCCCTGCTGGGCGAACTGGTGTTTTTATTTTTTAGCTGCTTTTATAGTTTAGCTCTGCTCGGCTCATCCCGGATTGGCGGACGTCGGGACCACGGCGGCGGAAGGACTCTGCTCCAGCGGCGACGTCGGTGGACCTTCCCGGATGGCAACGGCCGGCGGACCATCGAGGAAGCCCTTCAGCGGGCCGTGGCTGGTAGCAGGCGGTGGCCTGCGGAATACCGCCCGGTTCTGCTGGAGGGCTGAGGAGGAGGTGGGCACCTTCCCCGACCGGCTGGCCTTCATCCGGGAGGTGGCCTTTGGAGCGTTGGGCCTTCAGATGCAGGACATCCTCTGCGTACAGCGGAATGGGCCCTTCCGCTTCTTCGAGGTCACCTTGTCCACCGACGAGAGTTACACCAAGGTCCTGGAGCGGAGCAAGGAGGGGGCCCAGCACCCCCTCCTCGGACGTTACAACATCGAGCCGCTGTGGTGGCCCGACAAGCGGGTAATAACAGTCCATTGTTTCAACCCGCATGTTACCGCCGAGGCCGTTTCCCAATTTCTAACAAAGTATGTGGATCTTCTTCCTGGCCACAGGGACATCCGGGATGAGCTGGGGATCTGGACTGGCCGACGCCAGTTCCAGGCCCGCCTGCGCCCGGACGCTAATGGCGCAGGCGGTTTTAGCCACCCCCCAGCCTATTTTACTTTACAGGGCAATAAGGCATACCTTTTTTATTCTGGACAGCCTCCCTTCTGCCGGCAGTGCCACAGTTTTGGACACACCCTGGAGGGATGCGCCAACCTGCGCTGCCGCAACTGCCTGGAGTCGGGGCACATGGCCAGGGACTGCAAGGGCCCCCGTCGCTGCAAACACTGTAACGGCGAGGACCATCTGGCTCGTTCCTGCCCACAGAAAAAGACTACATATGCCGACGCTCTGTCGGGTAACAGAGCAGTCGGCACGGAGAATGGTGGGGGAGCTCTAGCCCCCACGACTGGGCAGGAACAGCCGGCGACGGGGGCAGGAGGAGAAGCCCTGGTCGAGGTGGAGGAGGCCCCTTCGAGTGCGACACCAATGCAGGAGGGGTCTCCGAACAAGGTGGAGCAGCTCGCCCTGGCTCCAGGCGTCAGCAGCAGGCGAAAGAAGAGCGGTGCATCCCCCCGGGGGAGGAAGAAGAGCAGAAGGGAGGCGCAACCCAACGCACCCAGCCCTCCGGCGGCCACCTCGCCAGCAGTGGCGGCCGGGGACCAAGGCCGACAGTGTCCCCCCTCCCCGATGTTAGAGGCCCCCCGTCTGGTGTGGGACTTGGGACAGTCCCCTGCACCCCCCCAGGAGTACAGCGGTCAACAGGACACTGCTAATGAACAGGAGTACCTGGGGGGGCTGGAATTGGGGGACCTTTTGAGGTTGACTGAGGAGGGGGGGCAGTAGGACAGTATTGTTTTTAATGGCTGGCTTTTATTATTTTAGTTTGTTGTTTTTAATTGTATTTTATTATTTTAACATTCTATGGCCAATTTTAATATTGTCACCTTGAATGTAAGGGGTTTGAGGAACATTTTAAAACGTACATCTGTTTTTAACCAGCTGGCATCTTCTCCCTTCAGCATTTGTTTTCTGCAGGAAGTCCACCTCCGGGACCAGCGGGACGAGGCTCTCTTTTCACGACAGTGGAAGAGGGGTAGATCCTACTGGAGCGTAGGTGGCGTCCACTCCTCAGGCGTCGGGATCCTTTTTGGCGACCGCGCCTTTGAAGAAGTAAGTGCGTTTACCGTCCTTCAGGGCAGGGTTTTGGGAGTGGACGCCACATGGAGGGGACAGCGCCTCCGGGCCATATGTGTCTACGCTCCGGTGGAGGCCTCGTCCCGTATAACTCTCTTTGAAGAGTTGTCCCCGTTCTGTGTCACAGATCGACACTTGATTTTAGGAGGGGACTTTAACATCTCGTTGGAGGGTAGGCAGGATGTCAGCTCAGGGCATTTTCGCCATTTTATTCGTTCCTTTAAACTTGTTGACGGTTTTAAAACATGCAACCCCAGCATGCCGGGCTTCACCTGGCATAATAGTCGCGGAGCCAGCAGCCGCATCGACTACATTTTAGCTTCACCCCCCGTTGCTTTTAAAAAGGTGTCCCTCTCCCCACAGTGGCCCACTGACCATCGGGCAGTGGAGGCCACTGTCTCCATAGACGCCCCTGTATATGGGGGCGGCTATTGGAAAATGAACCTGCAGATCCTGGAGGAGAGAGATTTTAGACACCTTTTTTTAGATCACTTCTCCGAGTGGCAGAAGGACAAGCCTACCTTCCCCTCCGTGGCCGAATGGTGGGAGAGTGTGAAGGACAGGATCCGAACCTTCTCCATGCAGTACAGCAAGCAGCGCAGGATGGAGAAGAAGTTCTCCATTCTGCGGCTGGAGAGAAGGTTGCGGGATGAATACGCCGCTCACAACAACGGGGGCACCATCAACCACGAGCGGCTGCTTGACATAAAGGGTGAGCTGAGGCGCCTGCATGAACAGGCTGCCTCGGCCCAAATGCTCCGCGACAAAATATTTGAGGTGGAAAATAATGAAAAGTGCAATTCTTTTTTTTTCCACAGAGCCAGGGAAGCCCGGGAGGAGAAGAGCTTTAGCTCTCTCCGTGCCTCAAATGGCAACACAGTCACGGATACATCAGACATGCTGGAGGTTGCTAAATTGTTTTATCTTAACCTTTTTAATGTTAGGGACACGGACCCGGTTGCTGGGGAGCGCTTCCTAGATAACATCTCACCTTGTCTTCCCAGTGACATCCGGGACGGCTTAGAAGCCCCCATCACCTTGGCCGAGCTGACCGCAGTGCTTGGCAAGATGAACCGCCGCAAGGTACCTGGCCTTGATGGGCTCCCGGTGGAATTTTATTCCACCTTTTGGGATGTCCTCGGGCCGGAATTACTGCAGGTTGTAGAGGACGTTCAGCGCCGGGGTTTGCTCACTAGGAGCATGAGGTCGGGGGTCCTCTCTTTGTTGCACAAGAAGGGCGATCGGGCCGACCTTGGCAACTGGAGGCCCCTGACCATGCTTTGTGTAGACACAAAGCTCATCGCAAAGACCCTTACCGAACGCCTGAAGAAGGCCATGGCTCATCTGGTTCACAGCGACCAGACGTGTGGAGTACCGGGTCGATCGGCGACGTGGAATCTCCACCTCATCCGCGACGCCATCGCCTGGGTGGAGGATAGGAACCTCCCTCTCCTGCTGGTCAGCTTGGACCAGGAGAAAGCCTTCGACCGGGTAGATCACCGCTTCCTGTTCAAAGTATTGGGTAAGTTTGGCTTCGGGCCCAATTATCTGGGGTGGTTACACACTTTGTATAACGAAGTTGGGAGCCATGTTGTTATCAATGGCTTCCTGAGTGATTTGGTGCCCCAGCGGAGTGGAGTGAGGCAGGGATGTCCCCTCTCCCCCCTCCTCTACGCGCTCTATATAGAGCCACTGGCGTGCGCCATTCGCACCCACCCCCGGGGTCGATGGCCTTCTTATCCCAGGAAGTCGGGGGACAACTGTTAAACTGACCCAGTATGCAGACGACACCACGCTTTTCGTCAGCTCGGATCAGTCTCTCAGTCATGCCTTGAGCCTCGTTCACGCGTTCGGTTGGGCCTCTGGCGCGACGCTCAACCTCAGTAAGTCGGTGGCCAAGTATTTCGGCAGCTGGAAGGCGAGGGAGGACGTCGCAGGTGGTCTCACCCTCTGTGACGGTCCTCTCAAAGTTTTGGGGGTCAACTTCCTTTCGGATGGTGCCGCCCGGTTGAACTGGGAGGAGCGGTTGGCGATCGCCAGGCGGAAGATCGGACTGTGGAAGTCCAGGTCCCTGTCCTTCCAAGGTAAGGTTTTAGCCTTAAAAGTGGATATTCTTCCCACCCTGCTCTACCTTGCACATGTGTACCCTTTGCCCCGCTTCATGCGGAGGGGCCTGACGAGGGACGTTTTTAACCTCGTCTGGGGGGGGCAGGTATGAGTACGTGCGTAGGGAAGTGATGTATCTCGGAAAGGACAGGGGGGGGAGGGACGTTATTGACTTTCCTCTCAAGCTTGACTGCCTGTTCTTCTCGCAGCTCTGCACGCGCCTGGCAGCTCCCCTCGAGCACCCCCATCAGCACTTTGTGCGTCTGTGGCTGGCTCTCCCCATGAGACGTCTGGTGACATCGTGGACCAACCTCGGCCCCAAGGCTGAGACCCTGCCGGTCCACTACAGCCACGCTGTCAAGTGGAGTAAGTCTATTCCGGCAGGTGTCAAGACAGAGGCCCTGACCAAGCACAGAGCCCTTTACAAGGCTTTGCTTGGTCATAGGGAGACTCGGGCCATGTTGGGCCTGGAGGAAGGCACATGGGCGAGAATCCAGCCTAAGGGTTTGGATCACAGGCTGCAGGACCTGAACTGGCAGTGCCTTCATGGTAAGCTGCCAGTCAGGGACGTCTTGCACAGGCATAAGCTGACCAGACACCCCCGCTGCCCCAGGCCCGAGTGCAGCGAGGATGAGACCATCAAGCACGTGTTTTTGGGACTGCGGGCATGCACAGAGAGTCTGGGGGTTGGTAGCGGGCCTGTGTGGACGTGTAGACCCGCAGCCCGGTCTGACCTACGACAAGGTGTTGAAGGGGTGGGACCCCAACCTCCATAACCCCTTCGGCCCCTGGATGTGGCTGCTGGTCAGCATTACCAAGCGAGAGCTTTGGAATGCCAGGACCGCGCTCATCCGCAGAGGGGTTCATCTGGAGGCACAAGGGGTATTCCGCAAAATCCGGGCCGATTTGGGTTTCAGGATGGAGGACCGACGTCATCCAACGGGGCTACCACGAGGCCAAGGAGAGGTGGAAGGGCCTCTTTTGGC
>NW_026042344.1:117500-122500 GCF_023856365.1 Brienomyrus brachyistius
GATCAGCCGGTGTCGTGAGGGACCGACTCTGTCCGTGCGCCGGTCCCGCTTCCCTCCGTTTTTCTTTTTTTTTTTTTTTTTTTAAATCATAAAAAAAAGGACGGTCATGATATGCTCTCTGAGGGGTGGGCAGCTGTGCTGAGGTAAGGCAGGCCGTCATCTTTGCCTTTTGAATTTTCTCTCATGTCCGTTTACATGATTGCTGATCTTTCAGATGCCAGGAGGACAGGGAGGAGTCGGGGCCCCGAGGCCGGTGGCTGCGACGCCCCCGAGAATTCAACCCCGAGCGGGGGCGTCACGGAGGCCCGGCTAGCGGCCACCTGCTGAGCGACGGCTCTGCATCGACTCGGGTCTCTCTTCATCCCGTATAAATCTTTCGCCTTTTACTAAAGATTTCCGTGGAGAGGGATAGCGATGAGTTCACTGTATTTTTGGAGGCTCTGCGCAAGCAGAGCTGCACCGCCGCTGTATCAAAGTAAGACTGTGCCCGGCTTAGCGGCCGGCTCTATCTGCCCAGTGGCGTGTTTCTGGTCCTCTGGGATCGTGCGTGGTCTCGCCGGGCGCCACCTCCCAGAGAGGCTGGCGAGGACCCAGCCGCGCCGGCTCCGTCGGCGTCCCGCATGCCGGAGCCCGGCGGGGCGCAGTGTGCGGGCATCGCTTCTCGGCCTTTTGGCTAAGATCAAGTGTAGTATCTGTTCTTATCAGTTTAATATCTGATACGTCCCCCATGGAGGGGACCACATATTAAACGGATTTTTGGAACAGGGAGCCGGAAGTGGGGCTTGCCCCGTCCGCTCCACGCATCGACCCGGTATTGCAGTGTTTCTGGGAACGGTGCACCTCTACTGCCCCCTGCTGTTGAAAGACAGAGCTGATCGGTGTTCCGCTTATCAGACCGAGAGCCTGCGCCGCTTGCCAGGCGATCAGCCGGTGTCGTGAGGGACCGACTCTGTCCGTGCGCCGGTCCCGCTTCCCTCCGTTTTTCTTTTTTTTTTTTTTTTTAAATCATAAAAAAAAGGACGGTCATGATATGCTCTCTGAGGGGTGGGCAGCTGTGCTGAGGTAAGGCAGGCCGTCATCTTTGCCTTTTGAATTTTCTCTCATGTCCGTTTACATGATTGCTGATCTTTCAGATGCCAGGAGGACAGGGAGGAGTCGGGGCCCCGAGGCCGGTGGCTGCGACGCCCCCGAGAATTCAACCCCGAGCGGGGGCGTCACGGAGGCCCGGCTAGCGGCCACCTGCTGAGCGACGGCTCTGCATCGACTCGGGTCTCTCTTCATCCCGTATAAATCTTTCGCCTTTTACTAAAGATTTCCGTGGAGAGGGATAGCGATGAGTTCACTGTATTTTTGGAGGCTCTGTGCAAGCAGAGCTGCACCGCCGCTGTATCAAAGTAAGACTGTGCCCGGCTTAGCGGCCGGCTCTATCTGCCCAGTGGCGTGTTTCTGGTCCTCTGGGATCGTGCGTGGTCTCGCCGGGCGCCACCTCCCAGAGAGGCTGGCGAAGACCCAGCCGCGCCGGCTCCGTCGGCGTCCCGCATGCCGGAGCCCGGCGGGGCGCAGTCTGCGGGCATCGCTTCTCGGCCTTTTGGCTAAGATCAAGTGTAGTATCTGTTCTTATCAGTTTAATATCTGATACGTCCCCCATGGAGGGGACCACATATTAAACGGATTTTTGGAACAGGGAGCCGGAAGTGGGGCTTGCCCCGTCCGCTCCACGCATCGACCCGGTATTGCAGTGTTTCTGGGAACGGTGCACCTCTACTGCCCCCTGCTGTTGAAAGACAGAGCTGATCGGTGTTCCGCTTATCAGACCGAGAGCCTGCGCCGCTTGCCAGGCGATCAGCCGGTGTCGTGAGGGACCGACTCTGTCCGTGCGCCGGTCCCGCTTCCCTCCGTTTTTCTTTTTTTTTTTTTTTTTAAATCATAAAAAAAAAGGACGGTCATGATATGCTCTCTGAGGGGTGGGCAGCTGTGCTGAGGTAAGGCAGGCCGTCATCTTTGCCTTTTGAATTTTCTCTCATGTCCGTTTACATGATTGCTGATCTTTCAGATGCCAGGAGGACAGGGAGGAGTCGGGGCCCCGAGGCCGGTGGCTGCGACGCCCCCGAGAATTCAACCCCGAGCGGGGGCGTCACGGAGGCCCGGCTAGCGGCCACCTGCTGAGCGACGGCTCTGCATCGACTCGGGTCTCTCTTCATCCCGTATAAATCTTTCGCCTTTTACTAAAGATTTCCGTGGAGAGGGATAGCGATGAGTTCACTGTATTTTTGGAGGCTCTGCGCAAGCAGAGCTGCACCGCCGCTGTATCAAAGTAAGACTGTGCCCGGCTTAGCGGCCGGCTCTATCTGCCCAGTGGCGTGTTTCTGGTCCTCTGGGATCATGCGTGGTCTCGCCGGGCGCCACCTCCCAGAGAGGCTGGCGAGGACCCAGCCGCGCCGGCTCCGTCGGCGTCCCGCATGCCGGAGCCCGGCGGGGCGCAGTCTGCGGGCATCGCTTCTCGGCCTTTTGGCTAAGATCAAGTGTAGTATCTGTTCTTATCAGTTTAATATCTGATACGTCCCCCATGGAGGGGACCACATATTAAACGGATTTTTGGAACAGGGAGCCGGAAGTGGGGCTTGCCCCGTCCGCTCCACGCATCGACCCGGTATTGCAGTGTTTCTGGGAACGGTGCACCTCTACTGCCCCCTGCTGTTGAAAGACAGAGCTGATCGGTGTTCCGCTTATCAGACCGAGAGCCTGCGCCGCTTGCCAGGCGATCAGCCGGTGTCGTGAGGGACCGACTCTGTCCGTGCGCCGGTCCCGCTTCCCTCCGTTTTTCTTTTTTTTTTTTTTTTAAATCATAAAAAAAAAGGACGGTCATGATATGCTCTCTGAGGGGTGGGCAGCTGTGCTGAGGTAAGGCAGGCCGTCATCTTTGCCTTTTGAATTTTCTCTCATGTCCGTTTACATGATTGCTGATCTTTCAGATGCCAGGAGGACAGGGAGGAGTCGGGGCCCCGAGGCCGGTGGCTGCGACGCCCCCGAGAATTCAACCCCGAGCGGGGGCGTCACGGAGGCCCGGCTAGCGGCCACCTGCTGAGCGACGGCTCTGCATCGACTCGGGTCTCTCTTCATCCCGTATAAATCTTTCGCCTTTTACTAAAGATTTCCGTGGAGAGGGATAGCGATGAGTTCACTGTATTTTTGGAGGCTCTGCGCAAGCAGAGCTGCACCGCCGCTGTATCAAAGTAAGACTGTGCCCGGCTTAGCGGCCGGCTCTATCTGCCCAGTGGCGTGTTTCTGGTCCTCTGGGATCATGCGTGGTCTCGCCGGGCGCCACCTCCCAGAGAGGCTGGCGAGGACCCAGCCGCGCCGGCTCCGTCGGCGTCCCGCATGCCGGAGCCCGGCGGGGCGCAGTCTGCGGGCATCGCTTCTCGGCCTTTTGGCTAAGATCAAGTGTAGTATCTGTTCTTATCAGTTTAATATCTGATACGTCCCCCATGGAGGGGACCACATATTAAACGGATTTTTGGAACAGGGAGCCGGAAGTGGGGCTTGCCCCGTCCGCTCCACGCATCGACCCGGTATTGCAGTGTTTCTGGGAACGGTGCACCTCTACTGCCCCCTGCTGTTGAAAGACAGAGCTGATCGGTGTTCCGCTTATCAGACCGAGAGCCTGCGCCGCTTGCCAGGCGATCAGCCGGTGTCGTGAGGGACCGACTCTGTCCGTGCGCCGGTCCCGCTTCCCTCCGTTTTTCTTTTTTTTTTTTTTTTTAAATCATAAAAAAAAGGACGGTCATGATATGCTCTCTGAGGGGTGGGCAGCTGTGCTGAGGTAAGGCAGGCCGTCATCTTTGCCTTTTGAATTTTCTCTCATGTCCGTTTACATGATTGCTGATCTTTCAGATGCCAGGAGGACAGGGAGGAGTCGGGGCCCCGAGGCCGGTGGCTGCGACGCCCCCGAGAATTCAACCCCGAGCGGGGGCGTCACGGAGGCCCGGCTAGCGGCCACCTGCTGAGCGACGGCTCTGCATCGACTCGGGTCTCTCTTCATCCCGTATAAATCTTTCGCCTTTTACTAAAGATTTCCGTGGAGAGGGATAGCGATGAGTTCACTGTATTTTTGGAGGCTCTGTGCAAGCAGAGCTGCACCGCCGCTGTATCAAAGTAAGACTGTGCCCGGCTTAGCGGCCGGCTCTATCTGCCCAGTGGCGTGTTTCTGGTCCTCTGGGATCGTGCGTGGTCTCGCCGGGCGCCACCTCCCAGAGAGGCTGGCGAGGACCCAGCCGCGCCGGCTCCGTCGGCGTCCCGCATGCCGGAGCCCGGCGGGGCGCAGTCTGCGGGCATCGCTTCTCGGCCTTTTGGCTAAGATCAAGTGTAGTATCTGTTCTTATCAGTTTAATATCTGATACGTCCCCCATGGAGGGGACCACATATTAAACGGATTTTTGGAACAGGGAGCCGGAAGTGGGGCTTGCCCCGTCCGCTCCACGCATCGACCCGGTATTGCAGTGTTTCTGGGAACGGTGCACCTCTACTGCCCCCTGCTGTTGAAAGACAGAGCTGATCGGTGTTCCGCTTATCAGACCGAGAGCCTGCGCCGCTTGCCAGGCGATCAGCCGGTGTCGTGAGGGACCGACTCTGTCCATGCGCCGGTCCCGCTTCCCTCCGTTTTTCTTTTTTTTTTTTTTTTTAAATCATAAAAAAAAAGGACGGTCATGATATGCTCTCTGAGGGGTGGGCAGCTGTGCTGAGGTAAGGCAGGCCGTCATCTTTGCCTTTTGAATTTTCTCTCATGTCCGTTTACATGATTGCTGATCTTTCAGATGCCAGGAGGACAGGGAGGAGTCGGGGCCCCGAGGCCGGTGGCTGCGACGCCCCCGAGAATTCAACCCCGAGCGGGGGCGTCACGGAGGCCCGGCTAGCGGCCACCTGCTGAGCGACGGCTCTGCATCGACTCGGGTCTCTCTTCATCCCGTATAAATCTTTCGCCTTTTACTAAAGATTTCCGTGGA
>NW_026042344.1:157500-160000 GCF_023856365.1 Brienomyrus brachyistius
GGCCGGTGGCTGCGACGCCCCCGAGAATTCAACCCCGAGCGGGGGCGTCACGGAGGCCCGGCTAGCGGCCACCTGCTGAGCGACGGCTCTGCATCGACTCGGGTCTCTCTTCATCCCGTATAAATCTTTCGCCTTTTACTAAAGATTTCCGTGGAGAGGGATAGCGATGAGTTCACTGTATTTTTGGAGGCTCTGCGCAAGCAGAGCTGCACCGCCGCTGTATCAAAGTAAGACTGTGCCCGGCTTAGCGGCCGGCTCTATCTGCCCAGTGGCGTGTTTCTGGGATCCTCTGGGATCGTGCGTGGTCTCGCCGGGCGCCACCTCCCAGAGAGGCTGGCGAGGACCCAGCCGCGCCGGCTCCGTCGGCGTCCCGCATGCCGGAGCCCGGCGGGGCGCAGTCTGCGGGCATCGCTTCTCGGCCTTTTGCCTAAGATCAAGTGTAGTATCTGTTCTTATCAGTTTAATATCTGATACGTCCCCCATGGAGGGGACCACATATTAAACGGATTTTTGGAACAGGGAGCCGGAAGTGGGGCTTGCCCCGTCCGCTCCACGCATCGACCCGGTATTGCAGTGTTTCTGGGAACGGTGCACCTCTACTGCCCCCTGCTGTTGAAAGACAGAGCTGATCGGTGTTCCGCTTATCAGACCGAGAGCCTGCGCCGCTTGTCAGGCGATCAGCCGGTGTCGTGAGGGACCGACTCTGTCCGTGCGCCGGTCCCGCTTCCCTCCGTTTTTCTTTTTTTTTTTTTTTTTTTTTTTAAATCATAAAAAAAAAAAAGCACGGTCATGATATGCTCTCTGAGGGTTGGGCAGCTGTGCTGAGGTAAGGCAGGCCGTCATCTTTGCCTTTTGAATTTTCTCTCATGTCTGTTTACATGATTGCTGATCTTTCAGATGCTGATCTTTCAGATGCCAGGAGGACAGGGAGGAGTCGGGGCCCCGAGCGGTGGCTGCGACGCCCCCGAGAATTCAACCCCGAGCGGGGGCGTCACGGAGGCCCGGCTAGCGGCCACCTGCTGAGCGACGGCTCTGCATCGACTCGGGTCTCTCTTCATCCGTATAAATCTTTCGCCTTTTACTAAAGATTTCCGTGGAGAGGGATAGCGATTGAGTTCACTGTATTTTTGGAGGCTCTGCGCAAGCAGAGCTGCACCGCCGCTGTATCAAAGTAAGACTGTGCCCGGCTTAGCGGCCGGCTCTATCTGCCCAGTGGCGTGTTTCTGGGATCCTCTGGGATCGTGCGTGGTCTCGCCGGGCGCCACCTCCCAGAGAGGCTGGCGAGGACCCAGCCGCGCCGGCTCCGTCGGCGTCCCGCATGCCGGAGCCCGGCGGGGCGCAGTCTGCGGGCATCGCTTCTCGGCCTTTTGCCTAAGATCAAGTGTAGTATCTGTTCTTATCAGTTTAATATCTGATACGTCCCCCATGGAGGGGACCACATATTAAACGGATTTTGGAACAGGGAGCCGGAAGTGGGGCTTGCCCCGTCCGCTCCACGCATCGACCCGGTATTGCAGTGTTTCTGGGAACGGTGCACCTCTACTGCCCCCTGCTGTTGAAAGACAGAGCTGATCGGTGTTCCGCTTATCAGACCGAGAGCCTGCGCCGCTTGTCAGGCGATCAGCCGGTGTCGTGAGGGACCGACTCTGTCCGTGCGCCGGTCCCGCTTCCCTCCGTTTTTCTTTTTTTTTTTTTTTTTTTTTTTTAAATCATAAAAAAAAAAAAGCACGGTCATGATATGCTCTCTGAGGGTTGGGCAGCTGTGCTGAGGTAAGGCAGGCCGTCATCTTTGCCTTTTGAATTTTCTCTCATGTCTGTTTACATGATTGCTGATCTTTCAGATGCCAGGAGGACAGGGAGGAGTCGGGGCCCCGAGGCCGGTGGCTGCGACGCCCCCGAGAATTCAACCCCGAGCGGGGGCGTCACGGAGGCCCGGCTAGCGGCCACCTGCTGAGCGACGGCTCTGCATCGACTCGGGTCTCTCTTCATCCCGTATAAATCTTTCGCCTTTTACTAAAGATTTCCGTGGAGAGGGATAGCGATGAGTTCACTGTATTTTTGGAGGCTCTGCGCAAGCAGAGCTGCACCGCCGCTGTATCAAAGTAAGACTGTGCCCGGCTTAGCGGCCGGCTCTATCTGCCCAGTGGCGTGTTTCTGGGATCCTCTGGGATCGTGCGTGGTCTCGCCGGGCGCCACCTCCCAGAGAGGGCTGGCGAGGACCCAGCCGCGCCGGCTCCGTCGGCGTCCCGCATGCCGGAGCCCGGCGGGGCGCAGTCTGCGGGCATCGCTTCTCGGCCTTTTGCCTAAGATCAAGTGTAGTATCTGTTCTTATCAGTTTAATATCTGATACGTCCCCCATGGAGGGGACCACATATTAAACGGATTTTTGGAACAGGGAGCCGGAAGTGGGGCTTGCCCCGTCCGCTCCACGCATCGACCCGGTATTGCAGTGTTTCTGGGAACGGTGCACCTCTACTGCCCCCTGCTGTTGAAAGACAGA
>NW_026042344.1:177500-180000 GCF_023856365.1 Brienomyrus brachyistius
GCGTCTCCGCATGCCGGAGCCCGGCGGGGCGCAGTCTGCGGGCATCGCTTCTCGGCCTTTTGTCTAAGATCAAGTGTAGTATCTGTTCTTATCAGTTTAATATCTGATTCGTCCCCCATGGAGGGGACCACAAATTAAACGGATTTTTGGAACAGGGAGCCGGAAGTGGGGCTTGCCCCGTCCGCTCCACGCATCGACCCGGTATTGCAGTGTTTCTGGGAACGGTGCACCTCTACTGCCCCCTGCTGTTGAAAGACAGAGCTGATCGGTGTTCCGCTTATCAGACCGAGAGCCTGCGCCGCTTGTCAGGCGATCAGCCGGTGTCGTGAGGGACCGACTCTGTCCGTGCGCCGGTCCCGCTTCCCTCCGTTTTTCTTTTTTTTTTTTTTTTTTTTTTTTTTTTTTAAATCATAAAAAAAAAAAAGCACGGTCATGATATGCTCTCTGAGGGTTGGGCAGCTGTGCTGAGGTAAGGCAGGCCGTCATCTTTGCCTTTTGAATTTTCTCTCATGTCTGTTTACATGATTGCTGATCTTTCAGATGCCAGGAGGACAGGGAGGAGTCGGGGGCCCCGAGGCCGGTGGCTGCGACGCCCCCGAGAATTCAACCCCGAGCGGGGGCGTCACGGAGGCCCGGCTAGCGGCCACCTGCTGAGCGACGGCTCTGCATCGACTCGGGTCTCTCTTCATCCGTATAAATCTTTCGCCTTTTACTAAAGATTTCCGTGGAGAGGGATAGCGATGAGTTCACTGTATTTTTGGAGGCTCTGCGCAAGCAGAGCTGCACCGCCGCTGTATCAAAGTAAGACTGTGCCCGGCTTAGCGGCCGGCTCTATCTGCCCAGTGGCGTGTTTCTGGGATCCTCTGGGATCGTGCGTGGTCTCGCCGGGCGCCACCTCCCAGAGAGGCTGGCGAGGACCCAGCCGCGCCGGCTCCGTCGGCGTCCCGCATGCCGGAGCCCGGCGGGGCGCAGTCTGCGGGCATCGCTTCTCGGCCCTTTTGGCTAAGATCAAGTGTAGTATCTGTTCTTATCAGTTTAATTATCTGATACGTTCCCCCCATGGAGGGGACCACATATTAAACGGATTTTTGGAGAGACAGGGAGCCGGAAGTGGGGCTTGCCCCGTCCGCTCCACGCATCGACCCGGTATTGCAGTGTTTCTGGGAACGGTGCACCTCTACTGCCCCCTGCTGTTGAAAGACAGAGCTGATCGGTGTTCCGCTTATCAGGACCGAGAGCCTGCGCCGCTTGTCAGGCGATCAGCCGGTGTCGTGAGGGACCGACTCTGTCCGTGCGCCGGTCCCGCTTCCCTCCGTTTTTTCTTTTTTTTTTTTTTTTTTTTTTTTTTTTTTTAAATCATAAAAAAAAAAAAAGCACGGTCATGATATGCTCTCTGAGGGTTGGGCAGCTGTGCTGAGGTAAGGCAGGCCGTCATCTTTGCCTTTTGAATTTTCTCTCATGTCTGTTTACATGATTGCTGATCTTTCAGATGCCAGGAGGACAGGGAGGAGTCGGGGCCCCGAGGCCGGTGGCTGCGACGCCCCGAGAGAATTCAACCCCGAGCAGGGGGCGTCACGGAGGCCCGGCTAGCGGCCACCTGCTGAGCGACGGCTCTGCATCGACTCGGGTCTCTCTTCATCCCCGTATAAAATCTTTCGCCTTTTACTAAAGATTTCCGTGGAGAGGGATAGCGATGAGTTCACTGTATTTTTGGAGGCTCTGCGCAAGCAGAGCTGCACCGCCGCTGTATCAAAGTAAGACTGTGCCCGGCTTAGCGGCCGGCTCTATCTGCCCAGTGGCGTGTTTCTGGGATCCTCTGGGATCGTGCGTGGTCTCGCCGGGCGCCACCTCCCAGAGAGGCTGGCGAGGACCCAGCCGCGCCGGCTCCGTCGGCGTCCCGCATGCCGGGAGCCCGGCGGGGCGCAGTCTGCGGGCATCGCTTACTCGGCCTTTTGGCTAAGATCAAGTGTAGAATCTGTTCTTATCAGTTTAATATCTGATACGTCCCCCATGGAGGGGACCACATATTAAACGGAATTTTTGGAACAGGGAGCCGGAAGTGGGGCTTGCCCGTCCGCTCCACGCATCGACCCGGTATTGCAGTGTTTCTGGGAACGGTGCACCTCTACTGCCCCCTGCTGTTGAAAGACAGAGCTGATTGGTGTTCCGCTTATCAGACCGAGAGCCAGCGCCGCTTGTCAGGCGATCAGCCGGTGTCGTGAGGGACCGACTCTGTCCGTGCGCCGGTCCCGCTTCCCCTCCGTTTTTCTTTTTTTTTTTTTTTTTTTTTTTTTTTTTTTAAATCATAAAAAAAAAAAAGCACGGTCATGATATGCTCTCTGTGGGTTGGGCAGCTGTGCTGAGGTAAGGCAGGCCGTCATCTTTGCCTTTTGAATTTTCTCCTCATGTCTGTTTACATGATTGCTGATCTTTCAGATGCCAGGAGGACAGGGAGGAGTCGGGGCCCCGAGGCCGGTGGCTGCGACGCCCCCGAGAATTC
>NW_026042344.1:182500-185000 GCF_023856365.1 Brienomyrus brachyistius
CCGCTTATCAGACCGAGAGCCTGCGCCGCTTGTCAGGCGATCAGCCGGTGTCGTGAGGGACCGACTCTGTCCGTGCGCCGGTCCCGCTTCCCTCCGTTTTTCTTTTTTTTTTTTTTTTTTTTTTTTTTTTTTTAAAATCATAAAAAAAAAAAAAGCACGGTCATGATATGCTCTCTGAGGGGTTGGGCAGCTGTGCTGAGGTAAGGCAGGCCGTCATCTTTGCCTTTTGAATTTTCTCTCATGTCTGTTTACATGATTGCTGATCATTCAGATGCCAGGAGGACAGGGAGGAGTCGGGGCCCCGAGGCCGGTGGCTGCGACGCCCCCGAGAATTCAAACCCCGAGCGGGGGCGTCACGGAGGCCCGGCTAGCGGCCACCTGCTGAGCGACGGCTCTGCATCGACTCGGGTCTCTCTTCATCCCGTATAAATCTTTCGCCTTTTACTAAAGATTTCCGTGGAGAGGGATAGCGATGAGTTCACTGTATTTTTGGAGGCTCTGCGCAAGCAGAGCTGCACCGCCGCTGTATCAAAGTAAGACTGTGCCCGGCTTAGCGGCCGGCTCTATCTGCCCAGTGGCGTGTTTCTGGGTATCCTCTGGGATCGTGCGTGGTCTCGCCGGGCGCCACCTCCCAGAGAGGCTGGCGAGGACCCAGCCGCGCCGGCTCCGTCGGCGTCCCGCATGCCGGAGCCCGGCGGGGCGCAGTCTGCGGGCATCGCTTCTCGGCCTTTTGGCTAAGATCAAGTGTAGTATCTGTTCTTATCAGTTTAATATCTGATACGTCCCCCATGGAGGGACCACATATTAAACGGATTTTTGGAACAGGGAGCCGAAGTGGGGCTTGCCCCGTCCGCTCCACGCATCGACCCGGTATTGCAGTGTTTCTGGGAACGGTGCACCTCTACTGCCCCCTGCTGTTGAAAGACAGAGCTGATCGGTGTTCCGCTTATCAGACCGAGAGCCTGCGCCGCTTGTCAGGCGATCAGCCGGTGTCGTGAGGGACCGACTCTGTCCGTGCGCCGGTCCCCGCTTCCCTCCGTTTTTCCTTTTTTTTTTTTTTTTTTTTTTTTTTTTTTAAATCATAAAAAAAAAAAAAGCTACGGTCATGATATGCTCTCTGAGGGTTGGGCAGCTGTGCTGAGGTAAGGCAGGCCGTCATCTTTGCCTTTAGAATTTTCTCTCATGTCTGTTTACATGATTGCTGATCTTTCAGATGCCAGGAGGGACAGGGAGGAGTCGGGGCCCCGAGGCCGGTGGCTGCGACGCCCCCGAGAATTCAAACCCCGAGCTGGGGCGTCACGGAGGCCCGGCTAGCGGCCACCTGCTGAGCGACGGCTCTGCATCGACTCGGGTCTCTCTTCATCCCGTATAAATCTTTCGCCTTTTACTAAAGATTTCCGTGGAGAGGGATAGCGATGAGTTCACTGTATTTTTGGAGGCTCTGCGCAAGCAGAGCTGCACCGCCGCTGTATCAAAGTAAGACTGTGCCCGGCTTAGCGGCCGGCTCTATCTGCCCAGTGGCGTGTTTCTGGGATCCTCTGGATCGTGCGTGGTCTCGCCGGGCGCCACCCTCCCAGAGAGGCTGGCGAGGACCCAGCCGCGCCGGCTCCGTCGGCGTCCCGCATGCCGGAGCCCGGCGGGGCGCAGTCTGCGGGCATCGCTTCTCGGCCTTTTGGCTAAGATCAAGTGTAGTATCTGTTCTTATCAGTTTAATATCTGATACGTCCCCCATGGAGGGGACCACATATTAAACGGATTTTTGGAACAGGGAGCCGGAAGTGGGGCTTGCCCCGTCCGCTCCACGCATCGACCCCGGTATTGCAGTGTTTCTGGGAACGGTGCACCTCTACTGCCCCCTGCTGTTGAAAGACAGAGCTGATCGGTGTTTCCGCTTATCAGACCGAGAGCCTGCGCCGCTTGTCAGGCGATCAGCCGGTGTCGTGAGGGACCGACTCTGTCCGTTGCGCCGGTCCCGCTTCCCTCCGTTTTTCTTTTTTTTTTTTTTTTTTTTTTTTTTTTTTTAAATCATAAAAAAAAAAAGCACGGTCATGATATGCTCTCTGAGGGTTGGGCAGCTGTGCTGAGGTAAGGCAGAGCCGTCATCTTTGCCTTTTGAATTTTCTCTCATGTCTGTTTACATGATTGCTGATCTTTCAGATGCCAGGAGGACAGGGAGGAGTCGGGGCCCCCGAGGCCGGTGGCTGCGACGCCCCCGAGAATTTCACCCCCGAGCGGGGGCGTCACGGAGGCCCGGCTAGCGGCCACCTGCTGAGCGACGGCTCTGCATCGACTCGGGTCTCTCTTCATCCCGTATAAATCTTTCGCCTTTTACTAAAGATTTCCGTGTGAGGAGGGATAGCGATGAGTTCACTGTATTTTTGGAGGCTCTGCGCAAGCAGAGCTGCACCGCCGCTGTATCAAAGTAAGACTGTGCCCCGGCTTAGCGGCCGGCTCTATCTGCCCAGTGGCGTGTTTCTGGGATCCTCTGGGATCGTGCGTG
>NW_026042344.1:200000-212500 GCF_023856365.1 Brienomyrus brachyistius
GGTCTCGCCGGGCGCCACCTCCCAGAGAGGCTGGCGAGGACCCAGCCGCGCCGGCTCCGTCGGCGTCCCGCATGCCGGAGCCCGGCGGGGCGCAGTCTGCGGGCATCGCTTCTCGGCCTTTTGGCTAAGATCAAGTGTAGTATCTGTTCTTATCAGTTTAATATCTGATACGTCCCCCATGGAGGGGACCACATATTAAACGGATTTTTGGAACAGGGAGCCGGAAGTGGGGCTTGCCCCGTCCGCTCCACGCATCGACCCGGTATTGCAGTGTTTCTGGGAACGGTGCACCTCTACTGCCCCCTGCTGTTGAAAGACAGAGCTGATCGGTGTTCCGCTTATCAGACCGAGAGCCTGCGCCGCTTGTCAGGCGATCAGCCGGTGTCGTGAGGGACCGACTCTGTCCGTGCGCCGGTCCCGCTTCCCTCCGTTTTTCTTTTTTTTTTTTTTTTTTTTTTTTTTTTAAATCATAAAAAAAAAAAAGCACGGTCATGATATGCTCTCTGAGGGTTGGGCAGCTGTGCTGAGGGGTAAGGCAGGCCGTCATCTTTGCCTTTTGAATTTTCTCTCATGTCTGTTTACATGATTGCTGATCTTTCAGATGCCAGGAGGACAGGGAGGAGTCGGGGCCCCGAGGCCGGTGGCTGCGACGCCCCCGAGAATTCAACCCCCGAGCGGGGGGCGTCACGGAGGCCCGGCTAGCGGCCACCTGGCTGAGCGACGGCTCTGCATCGACTCGGGTCTCTCTTCATCCCGTATAAATCTTTCGCCTTTTTACTAAAGATTTCCGTGGAGAGGGATAGCGATGAGTTCACTGTATTTTTGGAGGCTCTGCGCAAGCAGAGCTGCACCGCCGCTGTATCAAAGTAAGACTGTGCCCGGCTTAGCGGCCGGCTCTATCTGCCCAGTGGCGTGTTTCTGGGATCCTCTGGGATCGTGCGTGGGTCTCGCCGGGCGCCACCTCCCAGAGAGGCTGGCGAGGACCCAGCCGCGCCGGCTCCGTCGGCGTCCCGCATGCCGGAGCCCGGCGGGGCGCAGTCTGCGGGCATCGCTTCTCGGCCTTTTGGCTAAGATCAAGTTAGTATCTGTTCTTATCAGTTTAATATCTGATACGTCCCCCATGGAGGGGACCACATATTAAACGGATTTTTGGAACAGGGAGCCGGAAGTGGGGCTTGCCCCGTCCGCTCCACGCATCGACCCGGTATTGCAGTGTTTCTGGGAACGGTGCACCTCTACTGCCCCTGCTGTTGAAAGACAGAGCTGATCGGTGTTCCGCTTATCAGACCGAGAGCCTGCGCCGCTTGTCAGGCGATCAGCCGGTGTCGTGAGGGACCGACTCTGTCCGTGCGCCGGTCCCGCTTCCCTCCGTTTTTTTTTTTTTTTTTTTTTTTTTTTTTTTTTTTTTTTAAATCATAAAAAAAAAAAGCACGGTCATGATATGCTCTCTGAGGGTTGGGCAGCTGTGCTGAGGTAAGGCAGGCCGTCATCTTTGCCTTTTGAATTTTCTCTCATGTCTGTTTACATGATTGCTGATCTTTCAGATGCCAGGAGGACAGGGAGGAGTCGGGGCCCCGAGGCCGGTGGCTGCGACGCCCCGAGAATTCAACCCCGAGCGGGGGCGTCACGGAGGCCCGGCTAGCGGCCACCTGCTGAGCGACGGCTCTGCATCGACTCGGGTCTCTCTTCATCCCGTATAAATCTTTCGCCTTTTACTAAGATTCCGTGGAGAGGGATAGCGATGAGTTCACTGTATTTTTGGAGGCTCTGCGCAAGCAGAGCTGCACCGCCGCTGTATCAAAGTAAGACTGTGCCCGGCTTAGCGGCCGGCTCTATCTGCCCAGTGGCGTGTTTCTGGGATCCTCTGGGATCGGTGCGTGGTCTCGCCGGGCGCCACCTCCCAGAGAGGCTGGCGAGGACCCAGCCGCGCCGGCTCCGTCGGCGTCCCGCATGCCGGAGCCCGGCGGGGCGCAGTCTGCGGGCATCGCTTCTCGGCCTTTTGGCTAAGATCAAGTGTAGTATCTGTTCTTATCAGTTTAATATCTGATACGTCCCCCATGGAGGGGACCACATATTAAACGGATTTTTGGAACAGGGAGCCGGAAGTGGGGCTTGCCCCGTCCGCTCCACGCATCGACCCGGTATTGCAGTGTTTCTGGGAACGGTGCACCTCTACTGCCCCCTGCTGTTGAAAGACAGAGCTGATCGGTGTTCCGCTTATCAGACCGAGAGCCTGCGCCGCTTGTCAGGCGATCAGCCCGGTGTCGTGAGGGACCGACTCTGTCCGTGCGCCGGTCCCGCTTCCCTCCGTTTTTCTTTTTTTTTTTTTTTTTTTTAAATCATAAAAAAAAAAAAGCACGGTCATGATATGCTCTCTGAGGGTTGGGCAGCTGTGCTGAGGTAAGGCAGGCCGTCATCTTTGCCTTTTGAATTTTCTCTCATGTCTGTTTACATGATTGCTGATCTTTCAGATGCCAGGAGGACAGGGAGGAGTCGGGGTCCCCGAGGCCGGTGGCTGCGACGCCCCCGAGAATTCAACCCCGAGCGGGGGCGTCACGGAGGCCCGGCTAGCGGCCACCTGCTGAGCGACGGCTCTGCATCGACTCGGGTCTCTCTTCATCCCGTATAAATCTTTCGCCTTTTACTAAAGATTTCCGTGGAGAGGGATAGCGATGAGTTCACTGTATTTTTGGAGGCTCTGCGCAAGCAGAGCTGCACCGCCGCTGTATCAAAGTAAGACTGTGCCCGGCTTAGCGGCCGGCTCTATCTGCCCAGAGTGGCGTGTTTCTGGGATCCTCTGGGATCGTGCGTGGTCTCGCCGGGCGCCACCTCCCAGAGAGGCTGGCGAGGACCCAGCCGCGCCGGCTCCGTCGGCGTCCCGCATGCCGGAGCCCGGCGGGGCGCAGTCTGGCGGGCATCGCTTCTCGGCCTTTTGGCTAAGATCAAGTGTAGTATCTGTTCTTATCAGTTTAATATCTGATACGTCCCCCATGGAGGGGACCACATATTAAACGGATTTTTGGAACAGGGAGCCGGAAGTGGGGCTTGCCCCGTCCGCTCCACGCATCGACCCGGTATTGCAGTGTTTCTGGGAACGGTGCACCTCTACTGCCCCCTGCTGTTGAAAGACAGAGCTGATCGGTGTTCCGCTTATCAGACCGAGAGCCTGCGCCGCTTGTCAGGCGATCAGCCGGTGTCGTGAGGGACCGACTCTGTCCGTGCGCCGGTCCCGCTTCCCTCCGTTTTTCTTTTTTTTTTTTTTTTTTTTTTTTTTTTTAAATCATAAAAAAAAAAAGCACGGTCATGATATGCTCTCTGAGGGTTGGGCAGCTGTGCTGAGGTAAGGCAGGCCGTCATCTTTGCCTTTTGAATTTTCTCTCATGTCTGTTTACATGATTGCTGATCTTTCAGATGCCAGGAGGACAGGGAGGAGTCGGGGCCCCGAGGCCGGTGGCTGCGACGCCCCCGAGAATTCAACCCCGAGCGGGGGGCGGTCACGGAGGCCCGGCTAGCGGCCACCTGCTGAGCGACGGCTCTGCATCGACTCGGGTCTCTCTTCATCTCGTATAAATCTTTTCGCCTTTTTACTAAAGATTTCCGTGGAGAGGGATAGCGATGAGTTCACTGTATTTTTGGAGGCTCTGCGCAAGCAGAGCTGCACCGCCGCTGTATCAAAGTAAGACTGTGCCCGGCTTAGCGGCCGGCTCTATCTGCCCAGTGGCGTGTTTCTGGGATCCTCTGGGATCGTGCGTGGTCTCGCCGGGCGCCACCTCCCAGAGAGGCTGGCGAGGACCCAGCCGCGCCGGCTCCGTCGGCGTCCCGCATGCGGAGCCCGGCGGGGCGCAGTCTGCGGGCATCGCTTCTCGGCCTTTTGGCTAAGATCAAGTGTAGATATCTGTTCTTATCAGTTTAATATCTGATACGTCCCCCATGGAGGGGGACCACATATTAAACGGATTTTTGGAACAGGGAGCCGGAAGTGGGGCTTGCCCCGTCCGCTCCACGCATCGACCCGGTATTGCAGTGTTTCTGGGAACGGTGCACCTCTACTGCCCCCTGCTGTTGAAAGACAGAGCTGATCGGTGTTCCGCTTATCAGACCGAGAGCCTGCGCCGCTTGTCAGGCGATCAGCCGGTGTCGTGAGGGACCGACTCTGTCCGTGCGCCGGTCCAGCTTCCCTCCGGTTTTTTTTTTTTTTTTTTTTTTTAAATCATAAAAAAAAAAAAGCACGGTCATGATATGCTCTCTGAGGGTTGGGCAGCTGTGCTGAGGTAAGGCAGGCCGTCATCTTTGCCTTTTGAATTTTCTCTCATGTCTGTTTACATGATTGCTGATCTTTCAGATGCCAGGAGGACAGGGAGGAGTCGGGGCCCCGAGGCCGGTGGCTGCGACGCCCCCGAGAATTCAACCCCGAGCGGGGGGCGTCACGGAGGCCCGGCTAGCGGCCACCTGCTGAGCGACGGCTCTGCATCGACTCGGGTCTCTCTTCATCCCGTATAATCTTTCGCCTTTTACTAAAGATTTCCGTGGAGAGGGGATAGCGATGAGTTCACTGTATTTTTGGAGGCTCTGCGCAAGCAGAGCTGCACCGCCGCTGTATCAAAGTAAGACTGTGCCCGGCTTAGCGGCCGGCTCTATCTGCCCAGTGGCGTGTTTCTGGGATCCTCTGGGAGATCGTGCGTGGTCTCGCCGGGCGCCACCTCCCAGAGAGGCTGGCGAGGACCCCAGCCGCGCCGGCTCCGTCGGCGTCCCGCATGCCGGAGCCCGGCGGGGCGCAGTCTGCGGGCATCGCTTCTCGGCCTTTTGGCTAAGATCAAGTGTAGTATCTGTTCTTATCAGTTTAATATCTGATACGTCCCCCATGGAGGGGACACATATTAAACGGATTTTTGGAACAGGGAGCCCGGAAGTGGGGCTTGCCCCGTCCGCTCCACGCATCGACCCGGTATTGCAGTGTTTTCTGGGAACGGTGCACCTCTACTGCCCCCTGCTGTTGAAAGACAGAGCTGATCGGTGTTCCGCTTATCAGACCGAGAGCCTGCGCCGCTTGTCAGGCGATCCAGCCGGTGTCGTGAGGGACCGACTCTGTCCGTGCGCCGGTCCCGCTTCCCTCCGTTTTTCTTTTTTTTTTTTTTTTTTTTTTTTTTAAATCATAAAAAAAAAAAAAGCACGGTCATGATATGCTCTCTGAGGGTTGGGCAGCTGTGCTGAGGTAAGGCAGGCCGTCATCTTTGCCTTTTGAATTTTCTCTCATGTCTGTTTACATGATTGCTGATCTTTCAGATGCCAGGGAGGACAGGGAGGAGGTCGGGGCCCCGAGGCCGGTGGCTGCGACGCCCCCGAGAATTCAACCCCGAGCGGGGGCGTCACGGAGGCCCGGCTAGCGGCCACCTGCTGAGCGACGGCTCTGCATCGACTCGGGTCTCTTCATCCCGTATAAATCTTTCGCCTTTTACTAAAGATTTCCGTGGAGAGGGATAGCGATGAGTTCACTGTATTTTTGGAGGCTCTGCGCAAGCAGAGCTGCACCGCCGCTGTATCAAAGTAAGACTGTGCCCGGCTTAGCGGCCGGCTCTATCTGCCCAGTGGCGTGTTTCTGGGATCCTCTGGGATCGTGCGTGGTCTCGCCGGGCGCCACCTCCCAGAGAGGCTGGCGAGGACCCCAGCCGCGCCGGCTCCGTCGGCGTCCCGCATGCCGGAGCCCGGCGGGGCGCAGTCTGCGGGCATCGCTTCTCGGCCTTTTTGGCTAAGATCAAGTGTAGTATCTGTTCTTATCAGTTTAATATCTGATACGTCCCCCATGGAGGGGACCACATATTAAACGGATTTTTGGAACAGGGAGCCGGAAGTGGGGCTTGCCCGTCCGCTCCACGCATCGACCCGGTATTGCAGTGTTTTCTGGGAACGGTGCACCTCTACTGCCCCCTGCTGTTGAAAGACAGAGCTGATCGGTGTTCCGCTTATCAGACCGAGAGCCTGCGCCGCTTGTCAGGCGATCAGCCGGTGTCGTGAGGGACCGACTCTGTCCGTGCGCCGGGTCCCGCTTCCCTCCGTTTTTTTTTTTTTTTTTTTTTTTTTTTTTTTTTTTTTTTAAATCATAAAAAAAAAAAGCACGGTCATGATATGCTCTCTGAGGGTTGGGGCAGCTGTGCTGAGGTAAGGCAGGCCGTCATCTTTGCCTTTTGAATTTTCTTCTCATGTCTGTTTACATGATTGCTGATCTTTCAGATGCCAGGAGGACAGGGAGGAGTCGGGGGCCCCGAGGCCGGTGGCTGCGACGCCCCCGAGAATTCAACCCCGAGCGGGGGCGTCACGGAGGCCCGGCTAGCGGCCACCTGCTGAGCGACGGCTCTGCATCGACTCGGGTCTCTCTTCATCCCGTATAAATCTTTCGCCTTTTACTAAAGATTTCCGTGGAGAGGGATAGCGATGAGTTCACTGTATTTTTGGAGGCTCTGCGCAAGCAGAGCTGCACCGCCGCTGTATCAA
Source organism: Brienomyrus brachyistius (assembly GCF_023856365.1). Classification (NCBI taxonomy): domain Eukaryota; kingdom Metazoa; phylum Chordata; class Actinopteri; order Osteoglossiformes; family Mormyridae; genus Brienomyrus; species Brienomyrus brachyistius. Next base: position 206,490 of record NW_026042344.1, read on the forward strand.
AGTAAGACTTGTGCCCGGCTTAGCGGCCGGCTCTATCTGCCAGTGGCGTGTTTCTGGGATCCTCTGGATCGTGCGTGGTCTCGCCGGGCGCCACCTCCCAGAGAGGCTGGCGAGGACCCAGCCGCGCCGGCTCCGTCGGCGTCCCGCATGCCGGAGCCCGGCGGGGCGCAGTCTGCGGGCATCGCTTCTCGGCCTTTTGGCCTAAGATCAAGTGTAGTATCTGTTCTTATCAGTTTAATATCTGATACGTCCCCCATGGATGGGGACCACATATTAAACGGATTTTTGGAACAGGGAGCCGGAAGTGGGGCTTGCCCCGTCCGCTCCACGCATCGACCCGGTATTGCAGTGTTTCTGGGAACGGTGCACCTCTATTGCCCCCTGCTGTTGAAAGACAGAGCTGATCGGTGTTCCGCTTATCAGACCGAGAGCCTGCGCCGCTTGTCAGGCGATCAGCCGGTGTCGTGAGGGACCGACTCTTGTCCGTGCGCCGGTCCCGCTTCCTCCGTTTTTCTTTTTTTTTTTTTTTTTTTTTTTTTTTTTAAATCATAAAAAAAAAAAGCACGGTCATGATATGCTCTCTGAGGGTTGGGCAGCTGTGCTGAGGTAAGGCAGGCCGTCATCTTTGCCTTTTGAATTTTCTCTCATGTCTGTTTACATGATTGCTGATCTTTCAGATGCCAGGAGGACAGGGAGGAGTCGGGGCCCCGAGGCCGGTGGCTGCGACGCCCCCGAGAATTCAACCCCGAGCGGGGGCGTCACGGAGGCCCGGCTAGCGGCCACCTGCTGAGCGACGGCTCTGCATCGACTCGGGTCTCTCTTCATCCCGTATAAATCTTTCGCCTTTACTAAAGATTTCCGTGGAGAGGGATAGCGATGAGTTCACTGTATTTTTGGAGGCTCTGCGCAAGCAGAGCTGCACCGCCGCTGTATCAAAGTAAGACTGTGCCCGGCTTAGCGGGGCCGGCTCTATCTGCCCAGTGGCGTGTTTCTGGGATCCTCTGGGATCGTGCGTGGTCTCGCCGGGCGCCACCTCCCAGAGAGGCTGGCGAGGACCCAGCCGCGCCGGCTCCGTCGGCGTCCCGCATGCCGGAGCCCGGCGGGGCGCAGTCTGCGGGCATCGCTTCTCGGCCTTTTGGCTAAGATCAAGTGTAGTATCTGTTCTTATCAGTTTAATATCTGATACGTCCCCCATGGAGGGGACCACATATTAAACGGATTTTTGGAACAGGGAGCCGGAAGTGGGGCTTGCCCCGTCCGCTCCACGCATCGACCCGGTATTGCAGTGTTTCTGGGAACGGTGCACCTCTACTGCCCCCTGCTGTTGAAAGACAGAGCTGATCGGTGGTTCCGCTTATCAGACCGAGAGCCTGCGCCGCTTGTCAGGCGATCAGCCGGTGTCGTGAGGGACCGACTCTGTCCGTGCGCCGGGTCCCGCTTCCCTCCGTTTTTCTTTTTTTTTTTTTTTTTTTTTTTTTTTTTTTAAATCATAAAAAAAAAAAAGCACGGTCATGATATGCTCTCTGAGGGTTGGCCAGCTGTGCTGAGGTAAGGCAGGCCGTCATCTTTGCCTTTTGAATTTTCTCTCATGTCTGTTTACATGATTGCTGATCTTTCAGATGCCAGGAGGACAGGGAGGAGTCGGGGCCCCGAGGCCGGTGGCTGCGACGCCCCCGAGAATTCAACCCCGAGCGGGGGCGTCACGGAGGCCCGGCTAGCGGCCACCTGCTGAGCGACGGGCTCTGCATCGACTCGGGTCTCTCTTCATCCCGTATAAATCTTTCGCCTTTTACTAAAGATTTCCGTGGAGAGGGATAGCGATGAGTTCACTGTATTTTTGGAGGCTCTGCGCAAGCAGAGCTGCACCGCCGCTGTATCAAAGTAAGACTGTGCCCGGCTTAGCGGCCGGCTCTATCTGCCCAGTGGCGTGTTTCTGGGATCCTCTGGGATCGTGCGTGGTCTCGCCGGGCGCCACCTCCCAGAGAGGCTGGCGAGGACCCAGCCGCGCCGGCTCCGTCGGCGTCCCGCATGCCGGAGCCCGGCGGGGCGCAGTCTGCGGGCATCGCTTCTCGGCCTTTTGGCTAAGATCAAGTGTAGTATCTGTTCTTATCAGTTTAATATCTGATACGTCCCCCATGGAGGGGACCACATATTAAACGGATTTTTGGAACAGGGAGCCGGAAGTGGGGCTTGCCCCCCGTCCGCTCCACGCATCGACCCGGTATTGCAGTGTTTCTGGGAACGGTGCACCTCTACTGCCCCCCTGCTGTTGAAAGACAGAGCTGATCGGTGTTCCGCTTATCAGACCGAGAGCCTGCGCCGCTTGTCAGGCGATCAGCCGGTGTCGTGAGGGACCGACTCTGTCCGGTGCGCCGGTCCCGCTTCCCTCCGTTTTTTTTTTTTTTTTTTTTTTTTTTTTTTTTTTAAAATCATAAAAAAAAAAAAGCACGGTCATGATATGCTCTCTGAGGGTTGGGCAGCTAGTGCTGAGGTAAGGGCAGGCCGTCATCTTTGCCTTTTGAATTTTCTCTCATGTCTGTTTACATGATTGCTGATCTTTCAGATGCCAGGAGGACAGGGAGGAGTCGGGGCCCCGAGGCCGGTGGCTGCGACGCCCCCGAGAATTCAACCCCGAGCGGGGGCGTCACGGAGGCCCGGCTAGCGGCCACCTGCTGAGCGACGGCTCTCTGCATCGACTCGGGTCTCTCTTCATCCCGTATAAATCTTTCGCCTTTTACTAAAGATTTCCGTGGAGAGGGATAGCGATGAGTTCACTGTATTTTTGGAGGCTCTGCGCAAGCAGAGCTGCACCGACGCTGTATCAAAGTAAGACTGTGCCCGGCTTAGCGGCCGGCTCTATCTGCCCAGTGGCGTGTTTCTGGGATCCTCTGGGATCGTGCGTGGTCTCGCCGGGCGCCACCTCCCAGAGAGGCTTGGCGAGGACCCAGCCGCGCCGGCTCCGTCGGCGTCCCGCATGCCGGAGCCCGGCGGGGCGCAGTCTGCGGGCATCGCTTCTCGGCCTTTTGGCTAAGATCAAGTGTAGTATCTGTTCTTATCAGTTTAATATCTGATACGTCCCCCCATGGAGGGGACCACATATTAAACGGATTTTTGGAACAGGGAGCCGGAAGTGGGGCTTGCCCCGTCCGCTCCACGCATCGACCCGGTATTGCAGTGTTTTCTGGGAACGGTGCACCTCTACTGCCCCCTGCTGTTGAAAGACAGAGCTGATCGGTGTTCCGCTTATCAGACCGAGAGCCTGCCCGCTTGTCAGGCGATCAGCCGGTGTCGTGAGGGACCGACTCTGTCCGTGCGCCCGGTCCCGCTTCCCTCCGTTTTTCTTTTTTTTTTTTTTTTTTTTTTTTTTTTTAAATCATAAAAAAAAAAAAAGCACGGTCATGATATGCTCTCTGAGGGTTGGGCAGCTGTGCTGAGGTAAGGCAGGCCGTCATCTTTGCCTTTTGAATTTTCTCTCATGTCTGTTTACATGATTGCTGATCTTTCAGATGCCAGGAGGACAGGGAGGAGTCGGGGCCCCGAGGCCGGTGGCTGCGACGCCCCCGAGAATTCAAACCCCGAGCGGGGGGCGTCACGGAGGCCCGGCTAGCGGCCACCTGCTGAGCGACGGCTCTGCATCGACTCGGGTCTCTCTTCATCCCGTATAAATCTTTCGCCTTTTACTAAAGATTTCCGTGGAGAGGGATAGCGATGAGTTCACTGTATTTTTGGAGGCTCTGCGCAAGCAGAGCTGCACCGCCGCTGTATCAAAGTAAGACTGTGCCCGGCTTAGCGGCCGGCTCTATCTGCCCAGTGGCGTGTTTCTGGGATCCTCTGGGATCGTGCGTGGTCTCGCCGGGGCGCCACCTCCCAGAGAGGCTGGCGAGGACCCAGCCCGCGCCGGCTCCGTCGGCGTCCCCGCATGCCGGAGCCCGGCGGGGCGCAGTCTGCGGGCATCGCTTCTCGGCCTTTTGGCTAAGATCAAGTGTAGTATCTGTTCTTATCAGTTTAATATCTGATACGTCCCCATGGAGGGGACCACATATTAAACGGATTTTTGGAACAGGGAGCCGGAAGTGGGGCTTGCCCCGTCCGCTCCACGCATCGACCCGGTATTTGCAGTGTTTCTGGGAACGGTGCACCTCTACTGCCCCCTGCTGTTGAAAGACAGAGCTGATCGGTGTTCCGCTTATCAGACCGAGAGCCTGCGCCGCTTGTCAGGCGATCAGCCGGTGTCGTGAGGGACCGACTCTGTCCGTGCGCCGGTCCGCTTCCCTCCGTTTTTCTTTTTTTTTTTTTTTTTTTTTTTTTTTTTTTTTAAATCATAAAAAAAAAAAAGCACGGTCATGATATGCTCTCTGAGGGTTGGGCAGCTGTGCTGAGGTAAGGCAGGCCGTCATCTTTGCCTTTTGAATTTTCTCTCATGTCTGTTTACATGATTGCTGATCTTTCAGATGCCAGGAGGACAGGGAGGAGTCGGGGCCCCGAGGCCGGTGGCTGCGACGCCCCCGAGAATTCAACCCCGAGCGGGGGCGTCTCGGAGGCCCGGCTAGCGGCCACCTGCTGAGCGACGGCTCTGCATCGACTCGGGTCGCTCTTCATCCCGTATAAATCTTTCGCCTTTTACTAAAGATTTCCGTGGAGAGGGATTAGCGATGAGTTCACTGTATTTTTGGAGGCTCTGCGCAAGCAGAGCTGCACCGCCGCTGTATCAAAGTAAGACTGTGCCCGGCTTAGCGGCCGGCTCTATCTGCCCAGTGGCGTGTTTCTGGGATCCTCTTGGGATCGTGCGTGGTCTCGCCGGGCGCCACCTCCCAGAGAGGCTGGCGAGGACCCAGCCGCGCCGGCTCCGTCGGCGTCCCGCATGCCGGAGCCCGGCGGGGCGCAGTGTCTGCGGGCATCGCTTCTCGGGCCTTTTGGCTAAGATCAAGTGTAGTATCTGTTCTTATCAGTTTAATATCTGATACGTCCCCCATGGAGGGGGACCACATATTAAACGGATTTTTGGAACAGGGAGCCGGAAGTTGGGCTTGCCCCGTCCGCTCCACGCATCGACCCGGTATTGCAGTGTTTCTGGGAACGGTGCACCTCTACTGCCCCCTGCTGTTGAAAGACAGAGCTGATCGGTGTTCCGCTTATCAGACCGAGAGCCTGCGCCGCTTGTCAGGCGATCAGCCGGGTGTCGTGAGGGACCGACTCTGTCCGTGCGCCGGTCCCGCTTCCCTCCGTTTTTCTTTTTTTTTTTTTTTTTTTTTTTTTTTTTTAAATCATAAAAAAAAAAAAGCACGGTCATGATATGCTCTCTGAGGGTTTGGGCAGCTGTGCTGAGGTAAGGCAGGCCGTCATCTTTGCCTTTTGAATTTTCTCTCATGTCTGTTTACATGATTGCTGATCTTTCAGATGCCAGGAGGACAGGGAGGAGTCGGGGCCCCGAGGCCGGTGGCTGCGACGCCCCCGAGAATTCAACCCCGAGCGGGGGCGTCACGGAGGCCCGGCTAGCGGCCACCTGCTGAGCGACGGCTCTGCATCGACTCGGGTCTCTCTTCATCCCGTATAAATCTTTCGCCTTTTACTAAAGATTTCCGTGGAGAGGGATAGCGATGAGTTCACTGTATTTTTGGAGGCTCTGCGCAAGCAGAGCTGCACCGCCGCTGTATCAAAGTAAGGACTGTGCCCGGCTTAAGCGGCCGGCTCTATCTGCCCAGTGGCGTGTTTCTGGGATCCTCTGGGATCGTGCGTGGTCTCGCCGGGCGCCACCTCCCAGAGAGGCTGGCGAGGACCCAGCCGCGCCGGCTCCGTCGGCGTCCCGCATGCCGGAGCCCGGCGGGGCGCAGTCTGCGGGCATCGCTTCTCGGCCTTTTGGCTAAGATCAAGTGTAGTATCTGTTCTTATCAGTTAATATCTGATACGTCCCCATGGAGGGGACCACATATTAAACGGATTTTTGGAACAGGGAGCCGGACAGTGGGCTTGCCCCGTCCGCTCCACGCATCGACCCGGTATTGCAGTGTTTT
>NW_026042344.1:220000-222500 GCF_023856365.1 Brienomyrus brachyistius
CTGGGAACGGTGCACCTCTACTGCCCCCTGCTGTTGAAAGACAGAGCTGATCGGTGTTCCGCTTATCAGACCGAGAGCCTGCGCCGCTTGTCAGGCGATCAGCCGGGGTGTCGTGAGGGACCGACTCTGTCCGTGCGCCGGTCCCGCTTCCCTCCGTTTTTCTTTTTTTTTTTTTTTTAAATCATAAAAAAAAAAAGCACGGGTCATGATATGCTCTCTGAGGGTTGGGCAGCTGTGCTGAGGTAAGGCAGGCCGTCATCTTGCCTTTTGAATTTTCTCTCATGTCCGTTTACATGATTGCTGATCTTTCAGATGCCAGGAGGACAGGGAGGAGTCGGGGCCCCGAGGCCGGTGGCTGCGACGCCCCCGAGAATTCAACCCCGAGCGGGGGGCGTCACGGAGGCCCGGCTAGCGGCCACCTGCTGAGCGACGGCTCTGCATCGACTCGGGTCTCTCTTCATCCCGTATAAATCTTTCGCCTTTTACTAAAGATTTCCGTGGAGAGGGGATAGCGATGAGTTCACTGTATTTTTGGAGGCTCTGCGCAAGCAGAGCTGCACCGCCGCTGTATCAAAGTAAGACTGTGCCCGGCTTAGCGGCCGGCTCTATCTGGCCCAGTGGCGTGTTTCTGGGATCCTCTGGGATCGTGCGTGGTCTCGCCGGGCGCCACCTCCCAGAGAGGCTGGCGAGGACCCAGCCCGCGCCGGCTCCGTCGGCGTCCCGCATGCCGGAGCCCGGCGGGGCGCAGTCTGCGGGCATCGCTTCTCGCCTTTTGGCTAAGATCAAGTGTAGTATCTGTTTCTTATCAGTTTAATATCTGATACGTCCCCCATGGAGGGGACCACATATTAAACGGATTTTTGGAACAGGGAGCCGGAAGTGGGGCTTGCCCCGTCCGCTCCACGCATCGACCCGGTATTGCAGTGTTTCTGGGAACGGTGCACCTCTACTGCCCCCCTGCTGTTGAAAGACAGAGCTGATCGGTGTTCCGCTTATCAGACCGAGAGCCTGCGCCGCTTGTCAGGCGATCAGCCGGTGTCGTGAGGGACCGACTCTGTCGTGCGCCGGTCCCGCTTCCCTCCGTTTTTCTTTTTTTTTTTTTTTTTTTTTTTTTTTTTTTTAAATCATAAAAAAAAAAAAGCACGGTCATGATATGCTCTCTGAGGGTTGGGCAGCTGTGCTGAGGTAAAGGCAGGCCGTCATCTTTGCCTTTTGAATTTTCTCTCATGTCTGTTTACATGATTGCTGATCTTTCAGATGCCAGGAGGACAGGGGAGGAGTCGGGGGCCCCGAGGCCGGTGGCTGCGACGCCCCCGAGAATTCAACCCCGAGCGGGGGGCGTCACGGAGGCCCGGCTAGCGGCCACCTGCTGAGCGACGGCTCTGCATCGACTCGGGTCTCTCTTCATCCCGTATAAATCTTTCGCCTTTTACTAAAGATTTCCGTGGAGAGGGATAGCGATGAGTTCACTGTATTTTTGGAGGCTCTGCGCAAGCAGAGCTGCACCGCCGCTGTATCAAAGTAAGACTGTGCCCGGCTTAGCGGCCGGCTCTATCTGCCCAGTGGCGTGTTTCTGGGATCCTCTGGGATCGTGCGTGGTCTCGCCGGGCGCCACCCTCCCAGAGAGGCTGGCGAGGACCCAGCCGCGCCGGCTCCGTCGGCGTCCCGCATGCCGGAGCCCGGCGGGGGCGCAGTCTGCGGGCATCGCTTCTCGGCCTTTTGGCTAAGATCAAGTGTAGTATCTGTTCTTATCAGTTTAATATCTGATACGTCCCCCATGGAGGGGACCACATATTAAACGGATTTTTGGAACAGGGAGCCGGAAGTGGGGCTTGCCCCGTCCGCTCCACGCATCGACCCGGTATTGCAGTGTTTCTGGGAACGGTGCACCTCTACTGCCCCTGCTGTTGAAAGACAGAGCTGATCGGTGTTCCGCTTATCAGACCGAGAGCCTGCGCCGCTTGTCAGGCGATCAGCCGGTGTCGTGAGGGACCGACTCTGTCCGTGCGCCGGTCCCGCTTCCCTCCGTTTTTCTTTTTTTTTTTTTTTTTTTTTTTTTAAATCATAAAAAAAAAAGGACGGTCATGATATGCTCTCTGAGGGGTGGGCAGCTGTGCTGAGGTAAGGCAGGCCGTCATCTTTGCCTTTTGAATTTTCTCTCATGTCCGTTTACATGATTGCTGATCTTTCAGATGCCAGGAGGACAGGGAGGAGTCGGGGCCCCGAGGCCGGTGGCTGCGACGCCCCCGAGAATTCAACCCCGAGCGGGGGGCGTCACGGAGGCCCGGCTAGCGGCCACCTGCTGAGCGACGGCTCTGCATCGACTCGGGTCTCTCTTCATCCCGTATAAATCTTTCGCCTTTTACTAAAGATTTCCGTGGAGAGGGATAGCGATGAGTTCACTGTATTTTTGGAGGCTCTGCGCAAGCAGAGCTGCACCGCCGCTGTATCAAAGTAAGACTGTGCCCGGCTTAGCGGCCGGCTCTATCTGCCAGTGGCG
>NW_026042344.1:267500-270000 GCF_023856365.1 Brienomyrus brachyistius
TGTATTTTTGGAGGCTCTGCGCAAGCAGAGCTGCACCGCCGCCGTATCAAAGTAAGACTGTGCCCGGCTTAGCGGCCGGCTCTATCTGCCCAGTGGCGTGTTTCTGGGATCCTCTGGGATCGTGCGTGGTCTCGCCGGGCGCCACCTCCCAGAGAGGCTGGCGAGGACCCAGCCGCGCCGGCTCCGTCGGCGTCCCGCATGCCGGAGCCCGGCGGGGCGCAGTCTGCGGGCATCGCTTCTCGGCCTTTTGGCTAAGATCAAGTGTAGTATCTGTTCTTATCAGTTTAATATCTGATACGTCCCCCATGGAGGGGACCACATATTAAACGGATTTTTGGAACAGGGAGCCGGAAGTGGGGCTTGCCCCGTCCGCTCCACGCATCGACCCGGTATTGCAGTGTTTCTGGGAACGGTGCACCTCTACTGCCCCCTGCTGTTGAAAGACAGAGCTGATCGGTGTTCCGCTTATCAGAGCGAGAGCCTGCGCCGCTTGTCAGGCGATCAGCCGGTGTCGTGAGGGACCGACTCTGTCCGTGCGCCGGTCCCGCTTCCCTCCGTTTTTCTTTTTTTTTTTTTTTTTTTTTTTTAAATCATAAAAAAAAAAGCACGGTCATGATATGCTCTCTGAGGGTTGGCCAGCTGTGCTGAGGTAAGGCAGGCCGTCATCTTTGCCTTTTGAATTTTCTCTCATGTCTGTTTACATGATTGCTGATCTTTCAGATGCCAGGAGGACAGGGAGGAGTCGGGGCCCCGATGCCGGTGGCTGCGACGCCCCCGAGAATTCAACCCCGAGCGGGGGGCGTCACGGAGGCCCGGCTAGCGGCCACCTGCTGAGCGACGGCTCTGCATCGACTCGGGTCTCTCTTCATCCCGTATAAATCTTTCGCCTTTTACTAAAGATTTCCGTGGAGAGGGATAGCGATGAGTTCACTGTATTTTTGGAGGCTCTGCGCAAGCAGAGCTGCACCGCCGCCGTATCAAAGTAAGACTGTGCCCGGCTTAGCGGCCGGCTCTATCTGCCCAGTGGCGTGTTTCTGGGATCCTCTGGGATCGTGCGTGGTCTCGCCGGGCGCCACCTCCCAGAGAGGCTGGCGAGGACCCAGCCGCGCCGGGCTCCGTCGGCGTTCCCGCATGCCGGGAGCCCGGCGGGGCGCAGTCTGCGGGCATCGCTTCTCGGCCTTTTGGCTAAGATCAAGTGTAGTATCTGTTCTTATCAGTTTAATATCTGATACGTCCCCATGGAGGGGACCACATATTAAACGGATTTTTGGAACAGGGAGCCGGAAGTGGGGCTTGCCCCGTCCGCTCCACGCATCAACCCGGTATTGCAGTGTTTCTGGGAACGGTGCACCTCTACTGCCCCCTGCTGTTGAAAGACAGAGCTGATCGGTGTTCCGCTTATCAGAGCGAGAGCCTGCGCCGCTTGTCAGGCGATCAGCCGGTGTCGTGAGGGACCGACTCTGTCCGTGCGCCGGTCCCGCTTCCCTCCGTTTTTCTTTTTTTTTTTTTTTTTTTTTTTTTAAATCATAAAAAAAAAAGCACGGTCATGATATGCTCTCTGAGGGTTGGCCAGCTGTGCTGAGGTAAGGCAGGCCGTCATCTTTGCCTTTTGAATTTTCTCTCATGTCTGTTTACATGATTGCTGATCTTTCAGATGCCAGGAGGACAGGGAGGAGTCGGGGCCCCGAGGCCGGTGGCTGCGACGCCCCCGAGAATTCAACCCCGAGCGGGGGCGTCACGGAGGCCCGGCTAGCGGCCACCTGCTGAGCGACGGCTCTGCATCGACTCGGGTCTCTCTTCATCCCGTATAAATCTTTCGCCTTTTACTAAAGATTTCCGTGGAGAGGGATAGCGATGAGTTCACTGTATTTTTGGAGGCTCTGCGCAAGCAGAGCTGCACCGCCGCCGTATCAAAGTAAGACTGTGCCCGGCTTAGCGGCCGGCTCTATCTGCCCAGTGGCGTGTTTCTGGGATCCTCTGGGATCGTGCGTGGTCTCGCCGGGCGCCACCTCCCAGAGAGGCTGGCGAGGACCCAGCCGCGCCGGCTCCGTCGGCGTCCCGCATGCCGGAGCCCGGCGGGGCGCAGTCTGCGGCATCGCTTCTCGGCCTTTTGGCTAAGATCAAGTGTAGTATCTGTTCTTATCAGTTTAATATCTGATACGTCCCCCCATGGAGGGGACCACATATTAAACGGATTTTTGGAACAGGGAGCCGGAAGTGGGCTTGCCCCGTCCGCTCCACGCATCGACCCGGTATTGCAGTGTTTCTGGGAACGGTGCACCTCTACTGCCCCTGCTGTTGAAAGACAGAGCTGATCGGTGTTCCGCTTATCAGAGCGAGAGCCTGCGCCGCTTGTCAGGCGATCAGCGGTGTCGTGAGGGACCGACTCTGTCCGTGCGCCGGTCCCGCTTCCCTCCGTTTTTCTTTTTTTTTTTTTTTTTTTTTTTTTAAATCATAAAAAAAAAAGCACGGTCATGATATGCTCTCTGAGGGTTGGCCA
>NW_026042344.1:282500-292500 GCF_023856365.1 Brienomyrus brachyistius
TTTCTGGGATCCTCTGGGATCGTGCGTGGTCTCGCCGGGCGCCACCTCCCAGAGAGGCTGGCGAGGACCCAGCCGCGCCGGCTCCGTCGGCGTCCCGCATGCCGGAGCCCGGCGGGGCGCAGTCTGCGGGCATCGCTTCTCGGCCTTTTGGCTAAGATCAAGTGTAGTATCTGTTCTTATCAGTTTAATATCTGATACGTCCCCCATGGAGGGGACCACATATTAAACGGATTTTTGGAACAGGGAGCCGGAAGTGGGGCTTGCCCCGTCCGCTCCACGCATCGACCCGGTATTGCAGTGTTTCTGGGAACGGTGCACCTCTACTGCCCCCTGCTGTTGAAAGACAGAGCTGATCGGTGTTCCGCTTATCAGAGCGAGAGCCTGCGCCGCTTGTCAGGCGATCAGCCGGTGTCGTGAGGGACCGACTCTGTCCGTGCGCCGGTCCCGCTTCCCTCCGTTTTTCTTTTTTTTTTTTTTTTTTTTAAATCATAAAAAAAAAAAGCACGGTCATGATATGCTCTCTGAGGGTTGGCCAGCTGTGCTGAGGTAAGGCAGGCCGTCATCTTTGCCTTTTGAATTTTCTCTCATGTCTGTTTACATGATTGCTGATCTTTCAGATGCCAGGAGGACAGGGAGGAGTCGGGGCCCCGAGGCCGGTGGCTGCGACGCCCCCGAGAATTCAACCCCGAGCGGGGGCGTCACGGAGGCCCGGCTAGCGGCCACCTGCTGAGCGACGGCTCTGCATCGACTCGGGTCTCTCTTCATCCCGTATAAATCTTTCGCCTTTTACTAAAGATTTCCGTGGAGAGGGATAGCGATGAGTTCACTGTATTTTTGGAGGCTCTGCGCAAGCAGAGCTGCACCGCCGCCGTATCAAAGTAAGACTGTGCCCGGCTTAGCGGCCGGCTCTATCTGCCCAGTGGCGTGTTTCTGGGATCCTCTGGGATCGTGCGTGGTCTCGCCGGGCGCCACCTCCCAGAGAGGCTGGCGAGGACCCAGCCGCGCCGGCTCCGTCGGCGTCCCGCATGCCGGAGCCCGGCGGGGCGCAGTCTGCGGGCATCGCTTCTCGGCCTTTTGGCTAAGATCAAGTGTAGTATCTGTTCTTATCAGTTTAATATCTGATACGTCCCCCATGGAGGGGACCACATATTAAACGGATTTTTGGAACAGGGAGCCGGAAGTGGGGCTTGCCCCGTCCGCTCCACGCATCGACCCGGTATTGCAGTGTTTCTGGGAACGGTGCACCTCTACTGCCCCCTGCTGTTGAAAGACAGAGCTGATCGGTGTTCCGCTTATCAGAGCGAGAGCCTGCGCCGCTTGTCAGGCGATCAGCCGGTGTCGTGAGGGACCGACTCTGTCCGTGCGCCGGTCCCGCTTCCCTCCGTTTTTCTTTTTTTTTTTTTTTTTTTTTTTTTTAAATCATAAAAAAAAAAGCACGGTCATGATATGCTCTCTGAGGGTTGGCCAGCTGTGCTGAGGTAAGGCAGGCCGTCATCTTTGCCTTTTGAATTTTCTCTCATGTCTGTTTACATGATTGCTGATCTTTCAGATGCCAGGAGGACAGGGAGGAGTCGGGGCCCCGAGGCCGGTGGCTGCGACGCCCCCGAGAATTCAACCCCGAGCGGGGGCGTCACGGAGGCCCGGCTAGCGGCCACCTGCTGAGCGACGGCTCTGCATCGACTCGGGTCTCTCTTCATCCCGTATAAATCTTTCGCCTTTTACTAAAGATTTCCGTGGAGAGGGATAGCGATGAGTTCACTGTATTTTTGGAGGCTCTGCGCAGGCAGAGCTGCACCGCCGCCGTATCAAAGTAAGACTGTGCCCGGCTTAGCGGCCGGCTCTATCTGCCCAGTGGCGTGTTTCTGGGATCCTCTGGGATCGTGCGTGGTCTCGCCGGGCGCCACCTCCCAGAGAGGCTGGCGAGGACCCAGCCGCGCCGGCTCCGTCGGCGTCCCGCATGCCGGAGCCCGGCGGGGCGCAGTCTGCGGGCATCGCTTCTCGGCCTTTTGGCTAAGATCAAGTGTAGTATCTGTTCTTATCAGTTTAATATCTGATACGTCCCCCATGGAGGGGACCACATATTAAACGGATTTTTGGAACAGGGAGCCGGAAGTGGGGCTTGCCCCGTCCGTTCCACGCATCGACCCGGTATTGCAGTGTTTCTGGGAACGGTGCACCTCTACTGCCCCCTGCTGTTGAAAGACAGAGCTGATCGGTGTTCCGCTTATCAGAGCGAGAGCCTGCGCCGCTTGTCAGGCGATCAGCCGGTGTCGTGAGGGACCGACTCTGTCCGTGCGCCGGTCCCGCTTCCCTCCGTTTTTCTTTTTTTTTTTTTTTTTTTTTTTTAAATCATAAAAAAAAAAAAGCACGGTCATGATATGCTCTCTGAGGGTTGGCCAGCTGTGCTGAGGTAAGGCAGGCCGTCATCTTTGCCTTTTGAATTTTCTCTCATGTCTGTTTACATGATTGCTGATCTTTCAGATGCCAGGAGGACAGGGAGGAGTCGGGGCCCCGAGGCCGGTGGCTGCGACGCCCCCGAGAATTCAACCCCGAGCGGGGGCGTCACGGAGGCCCGGCTAGCGGCCACCTGCTGAGCGACGGCTCTGCATCGACTCGGGTCTCTCTTCATCCCGTATAAATCTTTCGCCTTTTACTAAAGATTTCCGTGGAGAGGGATAGCGATGAGTTCACTGTATTTTTGGAGGCTCTGCGCAAGCAGAGCTGCACCGCCGCCGTATCAAAGTAAGACTGTGCCCGGCTTAGCGGCCGGCTCTATCTGCCCAGTGGCGTGTTTCTGGGATCCTCTGGGATCGTGCGTGGTCTCGCCGGGCGCCACCTCCCAGAGAGGCTGGCGAGGACCCAGCCGCGCCGGCTCCGTCGGCGTCCCGCATGCCGGAGCCCGGCGGGGCGCAGTCTGCGGGCATCGCTTCTCGGCCTTTTGGCTAAGATCAAGTGTAGTATCTGTTCTTATCAGTTTAATATCTGATACGTCCCCCATGGAGGGGACCACATATTAAACGGATTTTTGGAACAGGGAGCCGGAAGTGGGGCTTGCCCCGTCCGCTCCACGCATCGACCCGGTATTGCAGTGTTTCTGGGAACGGTGCACCTCTACTGCCCCCTGCTGTTGAAAGACAGAGCTGATCGGTGTTCCGCTTATCAGAGCGAGAGCCTGCGCCGCTTGTCAGGCGATCAGCCGGTGTCGTGAGGGACCGACTCTGTCCGTGCGCCGGTCCCGCTTCCCTCCGTTTTTCTTTTTTTTTGTTTTTTTTTTTTTTAAATCATAAAAAAAAAAAGCACGGTCATGATATGCTCTCTGAGGGTTGGCCAGCTGTGCTGAGGTAAGGCAGGCCGTCATCTTTGCCTTTTGAATTTTCTCTCATGTCTGTTTACATGATTGCTGATCTTTCAGATGCCAGGAGGACAGGGAGGAGTCGGGGCCCCGAGGCCGGTGGCTGCGACGCCCCCGAGAATTCAACCCCGAGCGGGGGCGTCACGGAGGCCCGGCTAGCGGCCACCTGCTGAGCGACGGCTCTGCATCGACTCGGGTCTCTCTTCATCCCGTATAAATCTTTCGCCTTTTACTAAAGATTTCCGTGGAGAGGGATAGCGATGAGTTCACTGTATTTTTGGAGGCTCTGCGCAAGCAGAGCTGCACCGCCGCCGTATCAAAGTAAGACTGTGCCCGGCTTAGCGGCCGGCTCTATCTGCCCAGTGGCGTGTTTCTGGTCCTCTGGGATCGTGCGTGGTCTCGCCGGGCGCCACCTCCCAGAGAGGCTGGCGAGGACCCAGCCGCGCCGGCTCCGTCGGCGTCCCGCATGCCGGAGCCCGGCGGGGCGCAGTCTGCGGGCATCGCTTCTCGGCCTTTTGGCTAAGATCAAGTGTAGTATCTGTTCTTATCAGTTTAATATCTGATACGTCCCCCATGGAGGGGACCACATATTAAACGGATTTTTGGAACAGGGAGCCGGAAGTGGGGCTTGCCCCGTCCGTTCCACGCATCGACCCGGTATTGCAGTGTTTCTGGGAACGGTGCACCTCTACTGCCCCCTGCTGTTGAAAGACAGAGCTGATCGGTGTTCCGCTTATCAGAGCGAGAGCCTGCGCCGCTTGTCAGGCGATCAGCCGGTGTCGTGAGGGACCGACTCTGTCCGTGCGCCGGTCCCGCTTCCCTCCGTTTTTCTTTTTTTTTTTTTTTTTTTTTTTTAAATCATAAAAAAAAAAAAGCACGGTCATGATATGCTCTCTGAGGGTTGGCCAGCTGTGCTGAGGTAAGGCAGGCCGTCATCTTTGCCTTTTGAATTTTCTCTCATGTCTGTTTACATGATTGCTGATCTTTCAGATGCCAGGAGGACAGGGAGGAGTCGGGGCCCCGAGGCCGGTGGCTGCGACGCCCCCGAGAATTCAACCCCGAGCGGGGGCGTCACGGAGGCCCGGCTAGCGGCCACCTGCTGAGCGACGGCTCTGCATCGACTCGGGTCTCTCTTCATCCCGTATAAATCTTTCGCCTTTTACTAAAGATTTCCGTGGAGAGGGATAGCGATGAGTTCACTGTATTTTTGGAGGCTCTGCGCAAGCAGAGCTGCACCGCCGCCGTATCAAAGTAAGACTGTGCCCGGCTTAGCGGCCGGCTCTATCTGCCCAGTGGCGTGTTTCTGGGATCCTCTGGGATCGTGCGTGGTCTCGCCGGGCGCCACCTCCCAGAGAGGCTGGCGAGGACCCAGCCGCGCCGGCTCCGTCGGCGTCCCGCATGCCGGAGCCCGGCGGGGCGCAGTCTGCGGGCATCGCTTCTCGGCCTTTTGGCTAAGATCAAGTGTAGTATCTGTTCTTATCAGTTTAATATCTGATACGTCCCCCATGGAGGGGACCACATATTAAACGGATTTTTGGAACAGGGAGCCGGAAGTGGGGCTTGCCCCGTCCGCTCCACGCATCGACCCGGTATTGCAGTGTTTCTGGGAACGGTGCACCTCTACTGCCCCCTGCTGTTGAAAGACAGAGCTGATCGGTGTTCCGCTTATCAGAGCGAGAGCCTGCGCCGCTTGTCAGGCGATCAGCCGGTGTCGTGAGGGACCGACTCTGTCCGTGCGCCGGTCCCGCTTCCCTCCGTTTTTCTTTTTTTTTGTTTTTTTTTTTTTTAAATCATAAAAAAAAAAAGCACGGTCATGATATGCTCTCTGAGGGTTGGCCAGCTGTGCTGAGGTAAGGCAGGCCGTCATCTTTGCCTTTTGAATTTTCTCTCATGTCTGTTTACATGATTGCTGATCTTTCAGATGCCAGGAGGACAGGGAGGAGTCGGGGCCCCGAGGCCGGTGGCTGCGACGCCCCCGAGAATTCAACCCCGAGCGGGGGCGTCACGGAGGCCCGGCTAGCGGCCACCTGCTGAGCGACGGCTCTGCATCGACTCGGGTCTCTCTTCATCCCGTATAAATCTTTCGCCTTTTACTAAAGATTTCCGTGGAGAGGGATAGCGATGAGTTCACTGTATTTTTGGAGGCTCTGCGCAAGCAGAGCTGCACCGCCGCCGTATCAAAGTAAGACTGTGCCCGGCTTAGCGGCCGGCTCTATCTGCCCAGTGGCGTGTTTCTGGTCCTCTGGGATCGTGCGTGGTCTCGCCGGGCGCCACCTCCCAGAGAGGCTGGCGAGGACCCAGCCGCGCCGGCTCCGTCGGCGTCCCGCATGCCGGAGCCCGGCGGGGCGCAGTCTGCGGGCATCGCTTCTCGGCCTTTTGGCTAAGATCAAGTGTAGTATCTGTTCTTATCAGTTTAATATCTGATACGTCCCCCATGGAGGGGACCACATATTAAACAGATTTTTGGAACAGGGAGCCGGAAGTGGGGCTTGCCCCGTCCGCTCCACGCATCGACCCGGTATTGCAGTGTTTCTGGGAACGGTGCACCTCTACTGCCCCCTGCTGTTGAAAGACAGAGCTGATCGGTGTTCCGCTTATCAGACCGAGAGCCTGCGCCGCTTGTCAGGCGATCAGCCGGTGTCGTGAGGGACCGACTCTGTCCGTGCGCCGGTCCCGCTTCCCTCCGTTTTTCTTTTTTTTTTTTTTTTTTTTTTAAATCATAAAAAAAAAAAAGCACGGTCATGATATGCTCTCTGAGGGTTGGGCAGCTGTGCTGAGGTAAGGCAGGCCGTCATCTTTGCCTTTTGAATTTTCTCTCATGTCTGTTTACATGATTGCTGATCTTTCAGATGCCAGGAGGACAGGGAGGAGTCGGGGCCCCGAGGCCGGTGGCTGCGACGCCCCCGAGAATTCAACCCCGAGCGGGGGCGTCACGGAGGCCCGGCTAGCGGCCACCTGCTGAGCGACGGCTCTGCATCGACTCGGGTCTCTCTTCATCCCGTATAAATCTTTCGCCTTTTACTAAAGATTTCCGTGGAGAGGGATAGCGATGAGTTCACTGTATTTTTGGAGGCTCTGCGCAAGCAGAGCTGCACCGCCGCCGTATCAAAGTAAGACTGTGCCCGGCTCAGCGGCCGGCTCTATCTGCCCAGTGGCGTGTTTCTGGTCCTCTGGGATCGTGCGTGGTCTCGCCGGGCGCCACCTCCCAGAGAGGCTGGCGAGGACCCAGCCGCGCCGGCTCCGTCGGCGTCCCGCATGCCGGAGCCCGGCGGGGCGCAGTCTGCGGGCATCGCTTCTCGGCCTTTTGGCTAAGATCAAGTGTAGTATCTGTTCTTATCAGTGCTTTTTGGAGGAGTTTTGCTGCTAGGTTTTTTACAGGAGACAACAGTGAACCTAATGCGTGACCAGCAGGTGGCTTGACCGCCGCTGCCACGGGGCTAGCTGTTGTCTCCTTTTAGCGCTTTGTTTTTTTTTTGGGTAGCCCTTGCAAGCCTAACGTGCAGGTTCGGGTGGCTTGACCGCCGTTCCCGCAGGGTGCGCTTGGGGTTTTGTTTCTAGCTGTTTTATTAGTTTAGGCATCCAGCCAGGACACGTCGACTCCCTGCCTGGCTCCCGAGGACCTTTTTTGCCCACCAGCATCAGGATGTCTGGGAGCCCAGACAGGACCCTCGTAGTCATCCGGTACTCAGCAGCCTTCAAATGGAATCTCCAGGAGGAGCCGGAGAGTTTCCCTGAGAGACTGACGTTCATTCAGGAGGTTCTCTTCGGTCTCCTGGGTATGACCATGGAGGAGATCATCTGCGTGCAGCGCAACAAGGCCTCAGCCTTCTTCTACGTCACTTGCTCTAAGGAGGAGGACTATAAGAAGATGTTGGCTGCATGCAACCGCTTGGTGGAAGAGCTTCGCCGAATGCACTACGACGTGGAGCCCCTGTGGAAGCTGGACCGGAGAGTCATCACCGTCCACGTACTGGACCCCTTTGTGCCAGCTGAAGCGGTGGTTGCCTTCCTGGGCAGGTTTGTCGACGTGGTCCCTGGGCACAGGGACGTGAGAGATCTGCTGGGTGTCTGGACTGGGCGCAGGCAGTTTCGGGTGTGCTTGCGCCCCGACCCTAGCTCCCCTGACGGCTATAGTCACCCACCAGCTTATTTTCATATAGGTCGTTGCAAGGGCTACCTTTTCTACTCTGGGCAACCCTCCTCCTGCCGCTTGTGCCACGGCCTTGGCCACACCGGGGACTCCTGTACCACCATGAAGTGCTGGAGATGCCTGGACGTCGGTCACCTGGCGAAGGACTGTAAGGGCCCCCTCCGGTGTAACCTGTGCAGAGGGGAGGACCATCTGGCGCGGAGCTGCCCTCAGCGCAAACCGTCCTGGGCCGATGCCGTTTCCCGGTGTTCGGCTGTGGACGGGGCCCGACAGCAGGCACTGCCGGCCTGCGCTGAGATGCATAGTGGAGCCGAGAGGGGAGCGGAAAACACCGAGGATCAGCTCTTCGCTGGGGTCGATGAGGAGTCCATGGCCTCCAGTGCTTCAGGGGAGTCCCCAGGTAAGGGTCTATTGGCCGTGGCTGAAAAGCGCAGTACCTCTCCCTCTAGGTTTGTTCAAAGCAGGAGGAGGAAGAAGGCCCGGAGGAATGAGGACACTGCTTTAGGCCGAGAAGCGGTTTCCCCACTAGAGCAAATGGACTTACAAAGTGTATTGGTCTCCCCTCAAGAGAGACGGTTTTACGCAGTGCAGCAGGACTTTGCTAATGAACGGTCATTCTTAGCCACTGCAGAGTCGGAGGGAGACCTTGGCTTTAATGGGGATACTGATGATGATGATGTTTTACCATTGTAAAGATTTTAGGTTTTCTGCAGTATTGTTGTATTTAATACTGTTTTAAGGTGTGATATAATGTTGTGAAGTGTTTATATATATTTTTTTTAGAGTTTTATGTGAAGGGTGTTGTGTGATTGTTTTAATAATATATATATTGTTGTATTATGTTTTAATGAGGGGAAAGTGCGGCTTGATGTGGGTTAGTGGTTTTAGTAGTGATGTTGGTCTGTTTGAGTTATTGTCGGATAACTGTTGAGTATTTTTCTGTTTTATGTGTTGTTCTTAAAATGGTATGCAGAAATGTTGAATAAAGATGAAAAAAAAAAAAAAATCTGTTCTTATCAGTTTAATATCTGATACGTCCCCCATGGAGGGGACCACATATTAAACGGATTTTTGGAACAGGGAGCCGGAAGTGGAGCTTGCCCCGTCCGCTCCACGCATCGACCCGGTATTGCAGTGTTTCTGGGAACGGTGCACCTCTACTGCCCCCTGCTGTTGAAAGACAGAGCTGATCGGTGTTCCGCTTATCAGAGCGAGAGCCTGCGCCGCTTGTCAGGCGATCAGCCGGTGTCGTGAGGGACCGACTCTGTCCGTGCGCTGGTCCCGCTTCCCTCCGTTTTTTTTTTTTTTTTTTTTTTTTTTTTTTTAAATCATAAAAAAAAAAGCACGGTCATGATATGCTCTCTGAGGGGTGGGCAGCTGTGCTGAGGTAAGGCAGGCCGTCATCTTTGCCTTTTGAATTTTCTCTCATGTCTGTTTACATGATTGCTGATCTTTCAGATGCCAGGAGGACAGGGAGGAGTCGGGGCCCCGAGGCCGGTGGCTGCGACGCCCCCGAGAATTCAACCCCGAGCGGGGGCGTCACGGAGGCCCGGCTAGCGGCCACCTGCTGAGCGACGGCTCTGCATCGACTCGGGTCTCTCTTCATCCCGTATAAATCTTTCGCCTTTTACTAAAGATTTCCGTGGAGAGGGATAGCGATGAGTTCACTGTATTTTTGGAGGCTCTGCGCAAGCAGAGCTGCACCGCCGCCGTATCAAAGTAAGACTGTGCCCGGCTTAGCGGCCGGCTCTATCTGCCCAGTGGCGTGTTTCTGGTCCTCTGGGATCGTGCGTGGTCTCGCCGGGCGCCACCTCCCAGAGAGGCTGGCGAGGACCCAGCCGCGCCGGCTCCGTCGGCGTCCCGCATGCCGGAGCCCGGCGGGGCGCAGTCTGCGGGCATCGCTTCTCGGCCTTTTGGCTAAGATCAAGTGTAGTATCTGTTCTTATCAGTTTAATATCTGATACGTCCCCCATGGAGGGGACCATATATTAAACGGATTTTTGGAACAGGGAGCCGGAAGTGGGGCTTGCCCCGTCCGCTCCACGCATCGACCCGGTATTGCAGTGTTTCTGGGAACGGTGCACCTCTACTGCCCCCTGCTGTTGAAAGACAGAGCTGATCGGTGTTCCGCTTATCAGACCGAGAGCCTGCGCCGCTTGTCAGGCGATCAGCCGGTGTCGTGAGGGACCGACTCTGTCCGTGCGCCGGTCCCGCTTCCCTCCGTTTTTCTTTTTTTTTTTTTTTTTTTTTTTTTTTTTTTAAATCATAAAAAAAAAAAAGCACGGTCATGATATGCTCTCTGAGGGTTGGGCAGCTGTGCTGAGGTAAGTCAGGCCGTCATCTTTGCCTTTTGAATTTTCTCTCATGTCTGTTTACATGATTGCTGATCTTTCAGATGCCAGGAGGACAGGGAGGAGTCGGGGCCCCGAGGCCGGTGGCTGCGACGCCCCCGAGAATTCAACCCCGAGCGGGGGCGTCACGGAGGCCCGGCTAGCGGC
>NW_026042344.1:320000-352500 GCF_023856365.1 Brienomyrus brachyistius
TCCACGCATCGACCCGGTATTGCAGTGTTTCTGGGAACGGTGCACCTCTACTGCCCCCTGCTGTTGAAAGACAGAGCTGATCGGTGTTCCGCTTATCAGACCGAGAGCCTGCGCCGCTTGTCAGGCGATCAGCCGGTGTCGTGAGGGACCGACTCTGTCCGTGCGCCGGTCCCGCTTCCCTCCGTTTTTCTTTTTTTTTTTTTTTTTTTTTTAAATCATGAAAAAAAAAGCACGGTCATGATATGCTCTCTGAGGGGTGGGCAGCTGTGCTGAGGTAAGGCAGGCCGTCATCTTTGCCTTTTGAATTTTCTCTCATGTCTGTTTACATGATTGCTGATCTTTCAGATGCCAGGAGGACAGGGAGGAGTCGGGGCCCCGAGGCCGGTGGCTGCGACGCCCCCGAGAATTCAACCCCGAGCGGGGGCGTCACGGAGGCCCGGCTAGCGGCCACCTGCTGAGCGACGGCTCTGCATCGACTCGGGTCTCTCTTCATCCCGTATAAATCTTTCGCCTTTTACTAAAGATTTCCGTGGAGAGGGATAGCGATGAGTTCACTGTATTTTTGGAGGCTCTGCGCAAGCAGAGCTGCACCGCCGCCGTATCAAAGTAAGACTGTGCCCGGCTTAGCGGCCGGCTCTATCTGCCCAGTGGCGTGTTTCTGGTCCTCTGGGATCGTGCGTGGTCTCGCCGGGCGCCACCTCCCAGAGAGGCTGGCGAGGACCCAGCCGCGCCGGCTCCGTCGGCGTCCCGCATGCCGGAGCCCGGCGGGGCGCAGTCTGCGGGCATCGCTTCTCGGCCTTTTGGCTAAGATCAAGTGTAGTATCTGTTCTTATCAGTTTAATATCTGATACGTCCCCCATGGAGGGGACCACATATTAAACGGATTTTTGGAACAGGGAGCCGGAAGTGGGGCTTGCCCCGTCCGCTCCACGCATCGACCCGGTATTGCAGTGTTTCTGGGAACGGTGCACCTCTACTGCCCCCTGCTGTTGAAAGACAGAGCTGATCGGTGTTCCGCTTATCAGACCGAGAGCCTGCGCCGCTTGTCAGGCGATCAGCCGGTGTCGTGAGGGACCGACTCTGTCCGTGCGCCGGTCCCGCTTCCCTCCGTTTTTCTTCTTTTTTTTTTTTTTTTTTTTTTTTTAAATCATGAAAAAAAAAGCACGGTCATGATATGCTCTCTGAGGGTTGGGCAGCTGTGCTGAGGTAAGGCAGGCCGTCATCTTTGCCTTTTGAATTTTCTCTCATGTCTGTTTACATGATTGCTGATCTTTCAGATGCCAGGAGGACAGGGAGGAGTCGGGGCCCCGAGGCCGGTGGCTGCGACGCCCCCGAGAATTCAACCCCGAGCGGGGGCGTCACGGAGGCCCGGCTAGCGGCCACCTGCTGAGCGACGGCTCTGCATCGACTCGGGTCTCTCTTCATCCCGTATAAATCTTTCGCCTTTTACTAAAGATTTCCGTGGAGAGGGATAGCGATGAGTTCACTGTATTTTTGGAGGCTCTGCGCAAGCAGAGCTGCACCGCCGCCGTATCAAAGTAAGACTGTGCCCGGCTTAGCGGCCGGCTCTATCTGCCCAGTGGCGTGTTTCTGGTCCTCTGGGATCGTGCGTGGTCTCGCCGGGCGCCACCTCCCAGAGAGGCTGGCGAGGACCCAGCCGCGCCGGCTCCGTCGGCGTCCCGCATGCCGGAGCCCGGCGGGGCGCAGTCTGCGGGCATCGCTTCTCTGCCTTTTGGCTAAGATCAAGTGTAGTATCTGTTCTTATCAGTTTAATATCTGATACGTCCCCCATGGAGGGGACCACATATTAAACGGATTTTTGGAACAGGGAGCCGGAAGTGGGGCTTGCCCCGTCCGCTCCACGCATCGACCCGGTATTGCAGTGTTTCTGGGAACGGTGCACCTCTACTGCCCCCTGCTGTTGAAAGACAGAGCTGATCAGTGTTCCGCTTATCAGACCGAGAGCCTGCGCCGCTTGTCAGGCGATCAGCCGGTGTCGTGAGGGACCGACTCTGTCCGTGCGCCGGTCCCGCTTCCCTCCGTTTTTCTTCTTTTTTTTTTTTTTTTTTAAATCATGAAAAAAAAAAGCACGGTCATGATATGCTCTCTGAGGGGTGGGCAGCTGTGCTGAGGTAAGGCAGGCCATCATCTTTGCCTTTTGAATTTTCTCTCATGTCTGTTTACATGATTGCTGATCTTTCAGATGCCAGGAGGACAGGGAGGAGTCGGGGCCCCGAGGCCGGTGGCTGCGACGCCCCCGAGAATTCAACCCCGAGCGGGGGCGTCACGGAGGCCCGGCTAGCGGCCACCTGCTGAGCGACGGCTCTGCATCGACTCGGGTCTCTCTTCATCCCGTATAAATCTTTCGCCTTTTACTAAAGATTTCCGTGGAGAGGGATAGCGATGAGTTCACTGTATTTTTGGAGGCTCTGCGCAAGCAGAGCTGCACCGCCGCCGTATCAAAGTAAGACTGTGCCCGGCTTAGCGGCCGGCTCTATCTGCCCAGTGGCGTGTTTCTGGTCCTCTGGGATCGTGCGTGGTCTCGCCGGGCGCCACCTCCCAGAGAGGCTGGCGAGGACCCAGCCGCGCCGGCTCCGTCGGCGTCCCGCATGCCGGAGCCCGGCGGGGCGCAGTCTGCGGGCATCGCTTCTCGGCCTTTTGGCTAAGATCAAGTGTAGTATCTGTTCTTATCAGTTTAATATCTGATACGTCCCCCATGGAGGGGACCACATATTAAACGGATTTTTGGAACAGGGAGCCGGAAGTGGGGCTTGCCCCGTCCGCTCCACGCATCGACCCGGTATTGCAGTGTTTCTGGGAACGGTGCACCTCTACTGCCCCCTGCTGTTGAAAGACAGAGCTGATCGGTGTTCCGCTTATCAGACCGAGAGCCTGCGCCGCTTGTCAGGCGATCAGCCGGTGTCGTGAGGGACCGACTCTGTCCGTGCGCCGGTCCCGCTTCCCTCCGTTTTTCTTTTTTTTTTTTTTTTTTTTTTTAAATCATAAAAAAAAAAAAGCACGGTCATGATATGCTCTCTGAGGGTTGGGCAGCTGTGCTGAGGTAAGGCAGGCCGTCATCTTTGCCTTTTGAATTTTCTCTCATGTCTGTTTACATGATTGCTGATCTTTCAGATGCCAGGAGGACAGGGAGGAGTCGGGGCCCCGAGGCCGGTGGCTGCGACGCCCCCGAGAATTCAACCCCGAGCGGGGGCGTCACGGAGGCCCGGCTAGCGGCCACCTGCTGAGCGACGGCTCTGCATCGACTCGGGTCTCTCTTCATCCCGTATAAATCTTTCGCCTTTTACTAAAGATTTCCGTGGAGAGGGATAGCGATGAGTTCACTGTATTTTTGGAGGCTCTGCGCAAGCAGAGCTGCACCGCCGCCGTATCAAAGTAAGACTGTGCCCGGCTTAGCGGCCGGCTCTATCTGCCCAGTGGCGTGTTTCTGGTCCTCTGGGATCGTGCGTGGTCTCGCCGGGCGCCACCTCCCAGAGAGGCTGGCGAGGACCCAGCCGCGCCGGCTCCGTCGGCGTCCCGCATGCCGGAGCCCGGCGGGGCGCAGTCTGCGGGCATCGCTTCTCGGCCTTTTGGCTAAGATCAAGTGTAGTATCTGTTCTTATCAGTTTAATATCTGATACGTCCCCCATGGAGGGGACCACATATTAAACAGATTTTTGGAACAGGGAGCCGGAAGTGGGGCTTGCCCCGTCCGCTCCACGCATCGACCCGGTATTGCAGTGTTTCTGGGAACGGTGCACCTCTACTGCCCCCTGCTGTTGAAAGACAGAGCTGATCGGTGTTCCGCTTATCAGACCGAGAGCCTGCGCCGCTTGTCAGGCGATCAGCCGGTGTCGTGAGGGACCGACTCTGTCCGTGCGCCGGTCCCGCTTCCCTCAGTTTTTCTTTTTTTTTTTTTTTTTTTTTTTAAATCATAAAAAAAAAAAAGCACGGTCATGATATGCTCTCTGAGGGTTGGGCAGCTGTGCTGAGGTAAGGCAGGCCGTCATCTTTGCCTTTTGAATTTTCTCTCATGTCTGTTTACATGATTGCTGATCTTTCAGATGCCAGGAGGACAGGGAGGAGTCGGGGCCCCGAGGCCGGTGGCTGCGACGCCCCCGAGAATTCAACCCCGAGCGGGGGCGTCACGGAGGCCCGGCTAGCGGCCACCTGCTGAGCGACGGCTCTGCATCGACTCGGGTCTCTCTTCATCCCGTATAAATCTTTCGCCTTTTACTAAAGATTTCCGTGGAGAGGGATAGCGATGAGTTCACTGTATTTTTGGAGGCTCTGCGCAAGCAGAGCTGCACCGCCGCCGTATCAAAGTAAGACTGTGCCCGGCTCAGCGGCCGGCTCTATCTGCCCAGTGGCGTGTTTCTGGTCCTCTGGGATCGTGCGTGGTCTCGCCGGGCGCCACCTCCCAGAGAGGCTGGCGAGGACCCAGCCGCGCCGGCTCCGTCGGCGTCCCGCATGCCGGAGCCCGGCGGGGCGCAGTCTGCGGGCATCGCTTCTCGGCCTTTTGGCTAAGATCAAGTGTAGTATCTGTTCTTATCAGTTTAATATCTGATACGTCCCCCATGGAGGGGACCACATATTAAACGGATTTTTGGAACAGGGAGCCGGAAGTGGGGCTTGCCCCGTCCGCTCCACGCATCGACCCGGTATTGCAGTGTTTCTGGGAACGGTGCACCTCTACTGCCCCCTGCTGTTGAAAGACAGAGCTGATCGGTGTTCCGCTTATCAGACCGAGAGCCTGCGCCGCTTGTCAGGCGATCAGCCGGTGTCGTGAGGGACCGACTCTGTCCGTGCGCCGGTCCCGCTTCCCTCCGTTTTTCTTCTTTTTTTTTTTTTTTTTTAAATCATGAAAAAAAAAAAGCACGGTCATGATATGCTCTCTGAGGGGTGGGCAGCTGTGCTGAGGTAAGGCAGGCCGTCATCTTTGCCTTTTGAATTTTCTCTCATGTCTGTTTACCTGATTGCTGATCTTTCAGATGCCAGGAGGACAGGGAGGAGTCGGGGCCCCGAGGCCGGTGGCTGCGACGCCCCCGAGAATTCAACCCCGAGCGGGGGCGTCACGGAGGCCCGGCTAGCGGCCACCTGCTGAGCGACGGCTCTGCATCGACTCGGGTCTCTCTTCATCCCGTATAAATCTTTCGCCTTTTACTAAAGATTTCCGTGGAGAGGGATAGCGATGAGTTCACTGTATTTTTGGAGGCTCTGCGCAAGCAGAGCTGCACCGCCGCCGTATCAAAGTAAGACTGTGCCCGGCTTAGCGGCCGGCTCTATCTGCCCAGTGGCGTGTTTCTGGTCCTCTGGGATCGTGCGTGGTCTCGCCGGGCGCCACCTCCCAGAGAGGCTGGCGAGGACCCAGCCGCGCCGGCTCCGTCGGCGTCCCGCATGCCGGAGCCCGGCGGGGCGCAGTCTGCGGGCATCGCTTCTCGGCCTTTTGGCTAAGATCAAGTGTAGTATCTGTTCTTATCAGTTTAATATCTGATACGTCCCCCATGGAGGGGACCACATATTAAACGGATTTTTGGAACAGGGAGCCGGAAGTGGGGCTTGCCCCGTCCGCTCCACGCATCGACCCGGTATTGCAGTGTTTCTGGGAACGGTGCACCTCTACTGCCCCCTGCTGTTGAAAGACAGAGCTGATCGGTGTTCCGCTTATCAGACCGAGAGCCTGCGCCGCTTGTCAGGCGATCAGCCGGTGTCGTGAGGGACCGACTCTGTCCGTGCGCCGGTCCCGCTTCCCTCCGTTTTTCTTCTTTTTTTTTTTTTTTTTTAAATCATGAAAAAAAAAAAGCACGGTCATGATATGCTCTCTGAGGGGTGGGCAGCTGTGCTGAGGTAAGGCAGGCCGTCATCTTTGCCTTTTGAATTTTCTCTCATGTCTGTTTACCTGATTGCTGATCTTTCAGATGCCAGGAGGACAGGGAGGAGTCGGGGCCCCGAGGCCGGTGGCTGCGACGCCCCCGAGAATTCAACCCCGAGCGGGGGCGTCACGGAGGCCCGGCTAGCGGCCACCTGCTGAGCGACGGCTCTGCATCGACTCGGGTCTCTCTTCATCCCGTATAAATCTTTCGCCTTTTACTAAAGATTTCCGTGGAGAGGGATAGCGATGAGTTCACTGTATTTTTGGAGGCTCTGCGCAAGCAGAGCTGCACCGCCGCCGTATCAAAGTAAGACTGTGCCCGGCTTAGCGGCCGGCTCTATCTGCCCAGTGGCGTGTTTCTGGTCCTCTGGGATCGTGCGTGGTCTCGCCGGGCGCCACCTCCCAGAGAGGCTGGCGAGGACCCAGCCGCGCCGGCTCCGTCGGCGTCCCGCATGCCGGAGCCCGGCGGGGCGCAGTCTGCGGGCATCGCTTCTCGGCCTTTTGGCTAAGATCAAGTGTAGTATCTGTTCTTATCAGTTTAATATCTGATACGTCCCCCATGGAGGGGACCACATATTAAACAGATTTTTGGAACAGGGAGCCGGAAGTGGGGCTTGCCCCGTCCGCTCCACGCATCGACCCGGTATTGCAGTGTTTCTGGGAACGGTGCACCTCTACTGCCCCCTGCTGTTGAAAGACAGAGCTGATCGGTGTTCCGCTTATCAGACCGAGAGCCTGCGCCGCTTGTCAGGCGATCAGCCGGTGTCGTGAGGGACCGACTCTGTCCGTGCGCCGGTCCCGCTTCCCTCAGTTTTTCTTTTTTTTTTTTTTTTTTTTTTTAAATCATAAAAAAAAAAAAGCACGGTCATGATATGCTCTCTGAGGGTTGGGCAGCTGTGCTGAGGTAAGGCAGGCCGTCATCTTTGCCTTTTGAATTTTCTCTCATGTCTGTTTACATGATTGCTGATCTTTCAGATGCCAGGAGGACAGGGAGGAGTCGGGGCCCCGAGGCCGGTGGCTGCGACGCCCCCGAGAATTCAACCCCGAGCGGGGGCGTCACGGAGGCCCGGCTAGCGGCCACCTGCTGAGCGACGGCTCTGCATCGACTCGGGTCTCTCTTCATCCCGTATAAATCTTTCGCCTTTTACTAAAGATTTCCGTGGAGAGGGATAGCGATGAGTTCACTGTATTTTTGGAGGCTCTGCGCAAGCAGAGCTGCACCGCCGCCGTATCAAAGTAAGACTGTGCCCGGCTCAGCGGCCGGCTCTATCTGCCCAGTGGCGTGTTTCTGGTCCTCTGGGATCGTGCGTGGTCTCGCCGGGCGCCACCTCCCAGAGAGGCTGGCGAGGACCCAGCCGCGCCGGCTCCGTCGGCGTCCCGCATGCCGGAGCCCGGCGGGGCGCAGTCTGCGGGCATCGCTTCTCGGCCTTTTGGCTAAGATCAAGTGTAGTATCTGTTCTTATCAGTTTAATATCTGATACGTCCCCCATGGAGGGGACCACATATTAAACGGATTTTTGGAACAGGGAGCCGGAAGTGGGGCTTGCCCCGTCCGCTCCACGCATCGACCCGGTATTGCAGTGTTTCTGGGAACGGTGCACCTCTACTGCCCCCTGCTGTTGAAAGACAGAGCTGATCGGTCTTCCGCTTATCAGACCGAGAGCCTGCGCCGCTTGTCAGGCGATCAGCCGGTGTCGTGAGGGACCGACTCTGTCCGTGCGCCGGTCCCGCTTCCCTCCGTTTTTCTTCTTTTTTTTTTTTTTTTTTAAATCATGAAAAAAAAAAAGCACGGTCATGATATGCTCTCTGAGGGGTGGGCAGCTGTGCTGAGGTAAGGCAGGCCGTCATCTTTGCCTTTTGAATTTTCTCTCATGTCTGTTTACCTGATTGCTGATCTTTCAGATGCCAGGAGGACAGGGAGGAGTCGGGGCCCCGAGGCCGGTGGCTGCGACGCCCCCGAGAATTCAACCCCGAGCGGGGGCGTCACGGAGGCCCGGCTAGCGGCCACCTGCTGAGCGACGGCTCTGCATCGACTCGGGTCTCTCTTCATCCCGTATAAATCTTTCGCCTTTTACTAAAGATTTCCGTGGAGAGGGATAGCGATGAGTTCACTGTATTTTTGGAGGCTCTGCGCAAGCAGAGCTGCACCGCCGCCGTATCAAAGTAAGACTGTGCCCGGCTTAGCGGCCGGCTCTATCTGCCCAGTGGCGTGTTTCTGGTCCTCTGGGATCGTGCGTGGTCTCGCCGGGCGCCACCTCCCAGAGAGGCTGGCGAGGACCCAGCCGCGCCGGCTCCGTCGGCGTCCCGCATGCCGGAGCCCGGCGGGGCGCAGTCTGCGGGCATCGCTTCTCGGCCTTTTGGCTAAGATCAAGTGTAGTATCTGTTCTTATCAGTTTAATATCTGATACGTCCCCCATGGAGGGGACCACATATTAAACAGATTTTTGGAACAGGGAGCCGGAAGTGGGGCTTGCCCCGTCCGCTCCACGCATCGACCCGGTATTGCAGTGTTTCTGGGAACGGTGCACCTCTACTGCCCCCTGCTGTTGAAAGACAGAGCTGATCGGTGTTCCGCTTATCAGACCGAGAGCCTGCGCCGCTTGTCAGGCGATCAGCCGGTGTCGTGAGGGACCGACTCTGTCCGTGCGCCGGTCCCGCTTCCCTCCGTTTTTCTTTTTTTTTTTTTTTTTTTTTTTTAAATCATAAAAAAAAAAAAGCACGGTCATGATATGCTCTCTGAGGGTTGGGCAGCTGTGCTGAGGTAAGGCAGGCCGTCATCTTTGCCTTTTGAATTTTCTCTCATGTCTGTTTACATGATTGCTGATCTTTCAGATGCCAGGAGGACAGGGAGGAGTCGGGGCCCCGAGGCCGGTGGCTGCGACGCCCCCGAGAATTCAACCCCGAGCGGGGGGCGTCACGGAGGCCCGGCTAGCGGCCACCTGCTGAGCGACGGCTCTGCATCGACTCGGGTCTCTCTTCATCCCGTATAAATCTTTCGCCTTTTACTAAAGATTTCCGTGGAGAGGGATAGCGATGAGTTCACTGTATTTTTGGAGGCTCTGCGCAAGCAGAGCTGCACCGCCGCCGTATCAAAGTAAGACTGTGCCCGGCTCAGCGGCCGGCTCTATCTGCCCAGTGGCGTGTTTCTGGTCCTCTGGGATCGTGCGTGGTCTCGCCGGGCGCCACCTCCCAGAGAGGCTGGCGAGGACCCAGCCGCGCCGGCTCCGTCGGCGTCCCGCATGCCGGAGCCCGGCGGGGCGCAGTCTGCGGGCATCGCTTCTCGGCCTTTTGGCTAAGATCAAGTGTAGTATCTGTTCTTATCAGTTTAATATCTGATACGTCCCCCATGGAGGGGACCACATATTAAACGGATTTTTGGAACAGGGAGCCGGAAGTGGGGCTTGCCCCGTCCGCTCCACGCATCGACCCGGTATTGCAGTGTTTCTGGGAACGGTGCACCTCTACTGCCCCCTGCTGTTGAAAGACAGAGCTGATCGGTGTTCCGCTTATCAGACCGAGAGCCTGCGCCGCTTGTCAGGCGATCAGCCGGTGTCGTGAGGGACCGACTCTGTCCGTGCGCCGGTCCCGCTTCCCTCCGTTTTTCTTCTTTTTTTTTTTTTTTTTTTAAATCATGAAAAAAAAAAAGCACGGTCATGATATGCTCTCTGAGGGGTGGGCAGCTGTGCTGAGGTAAGGCAGGCCGTCATCTTTGCCTTTTGAATTTTCTCTCATGTCTGTTTACCTGATTGCTGATCTTTCAGATGCCAGGAGGACAGGGAGGAGTCGGGGCCCCGAGGCCGGTGGCTGCGACGCCCCCGAGAATTCAACCCCGAGCGGGGGCGTCACGGAGGCCCGGCTAGCGGCCACCTGCTGAGCGACGGCTCTGCATCGACTCGGGTCTCTCTTCATCCCGTATAAATCTTTCGCCTTTTACTAAAGATTTCCGTGGAGAGGGATAGCGATGAGTTCACTGTATTTTTGGAGGCTCTGCGCAAGCAGAGCTGCACCGCCGCCGTATCAAAGTAAGACTGTGCCCGGCTTAGCGGCCGGCTCTATCTGCCCAGTGGCGTGTTTCTGGTCCTCTGGGATCGTGCGTGGTCTCGCCGGGCGCCACCTCCCAGAGAGGCTGGCGAGGACCCAGCCGCGCCGGCTCCGTCGGCGTCCCGCATGCCGGAGCCCGGCGGGGCGCAGTCTGCGGGCATCGCTTCTCGGCCTTTTGGCTAAGATCAAGTGTAGTATCTGTTCTTATCAGTTTAATATCTGATACGTCCCCCATGGAGGGGACCACATATTAAACGGATTTTTGGAACAGGGAGCCGGAAGTGGGGCTTGCCCCGTCCGCTCCACGCATCGACCCGGTATTGCAGTGTTTCTGGGAACGGTGCACCTCTACTGCCCCCTGCTGTTGAAAGACAGAGCTGATCGGTGTTCCGCTTATCAGACCGAGAGCCTGCGCCGCTTGTCAGGCGATCAGCCGGTGTCGTGAGGGACCGACTCTGTCCGTGCGCCGGTCCCGCTTCCCTCCGTTTTTCTTTTTTTTTTTTTTTTTTTTTTTAAATCATAAAAAAAAAAAGCACGGTCATGATATGCTCTCTGAGGGTTGGGCAGCTGTGCTGAGGTAAGGCAGGCCGTCATCTTTGCCTTTTGAATTTTCTCTCATGTCTGTTTACATGATTGCTGATCTTTCAGATGCCAGGAGGACAGGGAGGAGTCGGGGCCCCGAGGCCGGTGGCTGCGACGCCCCCGAGAATTCAACCCCGAGCGGGGGCGTCACGGAGGCCCGGCTAGCGGCCACCTGCTGAGCGACGGCTCTGCATCGACTCGGGTCTCTCTTCATCCCGTATAAATCTTTCGCCTTTTACTAAAGATTTCCGTGGAGAGGGATAGCGATGAGTTCACTGTATTTTTGGAGGCTCTGCGCAAGCAGAGCTGCACCGCCGCCGTATCAAAGTAAGACTGTGCCCGGCTCAGCGGCCGGCTCTATCTGCCCAGTGGCGTGTTTCTGGTCCTCTGGGATCGTGCGTGGTCTCGCCGGGCGCCACCTCCCAGAGAGGCTGGCGAGGACCCAGCCGCGCCGGCTCCGTCGGCGTCCCGCATGCCGGAGCCCGGCGGGGCGCAGTCTGCGGGCATCGCTTCTCGGCCTTTTGGCTAAGATCAAGTGTAGTATCTGTTCTTATCAGTTTAATATCTGATACGTCCCCCATGGAGGGGACCACATATTAAACGGATTTTTGGAACAGGGAGCCGGAAGTGGGGCTTGCCCCGTCCGCTCCACGCATCGACCCGGTATTGCAGTGTTTCTGGGAACGGTGCACCTCTACTGCCCCCTGCTGTTGAAAGACAGAGCTGATCGGTGTTCCGCTTATCAGACCGAGAGCCTGCGCCGCTTGTCAGGCGATCAGCCGGTGTCGTGAGGGACCGACTCTGTCCGTGCGCCGGTCCCGCTTCCCTCCGTTTTTCTTTTTTTTTTTTTTTTTTTTTTTTAAATCATAAAAAAAAAGCACGGTCATGATATGCTCTCTGAGGGGTGGGCAGCTGTGCTGAGGTAAGGCAGGCCGTCATCTTTGCCTTTTGAATTTTCTCTCATGTCTGTTTACATGATTGCTGATCTTTCAGATGCCAGGAGGACAGGGAGGAGTCGGGGCCCCGAGGCCGGTGGCTGCGACGCCCCCGAGAATTCAACCCCGAGCGGGGGCGTCACGGAGGCCCGGCTAGCGGCCACCTGCTGAGCGACGGCTCTGCATCGACTCGGGTCTCTCTTCATCCCGTATAAATCTTTCGCCTTTTACTAAAGATTTCCGTGGAGAGGGATAGCGATGAGTTCACTGTATTTTTGGAGGCTCTGCGCAAGCAGAGCTGCACCGCCGCCGTATCAAAGTAAGACTGTGCCCGGCTTAGCGGCCGGCTCTATCTGCCCAGTGGCGTGTTTCTGGTCCTCTGGGATCGTGCGTGGTCTCGCCGGGCGCCACCTCCCAGAGAGGCTGGCGAGGACCCAGCCGCGCCGGCTCCGTCGGCGTCCCGCATGCCGGAGCCCGGCGGGGCGCAGTCTGCGGGCATCGCTTCTCTGCCTTTTGGCTAAGATCAAGTGTAGTATCTGTTCTTATCAGTTTAATATCTGATACGTCCCCCATGGAGGGGACCACATATTAAACGGATTTTTGGAACAGGGAGCCGGAAGTGGGGCTTGCCCCGTCCGCTCCACGCATCGACCCGGTATTGCAGTGTTTCTGGGAACGGTGCACCTCTACTGCCCCCTGCTGTTGAAAGACAGAGCTGATCGGTGTTCCGCTTATCAGACCGAGAGCCTGCGCCGCTTGTCAGGCGATCAGCCGGTGTCGTGAGGGACCGACTCTGTCCGTGCGCCGGTCCCGCTTCCCTCCGTTTTTCTTCTTTTTTTTTTTTTTTTTTAAATCATGAAAAAAAAAAGCACGGTCATGATATGCTCTCTGAGGGGTGGGCAGCTGTGCTGAGGTAAGGCAGGCCGTCATCTTTGCCTTTTGAATTTTCTCTCATGTCTGTTTACATGATTGCTGATCTTTCAGATGCCAGGAGGACAGGGAGGAGTCGGGGCCCCGAGGCCGGTGGCTGCGACGCCCCCGAGAATTCAACCCCGAGCGGGGGCGTCACGGAGGCCCGGCTAGCGGCCACCTGCTGAGCGACGGCTCTGCATCGACTCGGGTCTCTCTTCATCCCGTATAAATCTTTCGCCTTTTACTAAAGATTTCCGTGGAGAGGGATAGCGATGAGTTCACTGTATTTTTGGAGGCTCTGCGCAAGCAGAGCTGCACCGCCGCCGTATCAAAGTAAGACTGTGCCCGGCTTAGCGGCCGGCTCTATCTGCCCAGTGGCGTGTTTCTGGTCCTCTGGGATCGTGCGTGGTCTCGCCGGGCGCCACCTCCCAGAGAGGCTGGCGAGGACCCAGCCGCGCCGGCTCCGTCGGCGTCCCGCATGCCGGAGCCCGGCGGGGCGCAGTCTGCGGGCATCGCTTCTCGGCCTTTTGGCTAAGATCAAGTGTAGTATCTGTTCTTATCAGTTTAATATCTGATACGTCCCCCATGGAGGGGACCACATATTAAACAGATTTTTGGAACAGGGAGCCGGAAGTGGGGCTTGCCCCGTCCGCTCCACGCATCGACCCGGTATTGCAGTGTTTCTGGGAACGGTGCACCTCTACTGCCCCCTGCTGTTGAAAGACAGAGCTGATCGGTGTTCCGCTTATCAGACCGAGAGCCTGCGCCGCTTGTCAGGCGATCAGCCGGTGTCGTGAGGGACCGACTCTGTCCGTGCGCCGGTCCCGCTTCCCTCCGTTTTTCTTCTTTTTTTTTTTTTTTTTTAAATCATGAAAAAAAAAAAGCACGGTCATGATATGCTCTCTGAGGGGTGGGCAGCTGTGCTGAGGTAAGGCAGGCCGTCATCTTTGCCTTTTGAATTTTCTCTCATGTCTGTTTACCTGATTGCTGATCTTTCAGATGCCAGGAGGACAGGGAGGAGTCGGGGCCCCGAGGCCGGTGGCTGCGACGCCCCCGAGAATTCAACCCCGAGCGGGGGCGTCACGGAGGCCCGGCTAGCGGCCACCTGCTGAGCGACGGCTCTGCATCGACTCGGGTCTCTCTTCATCCCGTATAAATCTTTCGCCTTTTACTAAAGATTTCCGTGGAGAGGGATAGCGATGAGTTCACTGTATTTTTGGAGGCTCTGCGCAAGCAGAGCTGCACCGCCGCCGTATCAAAGTAAGACTGTGCCCGGCTTAGCGGCCGGCTCTATCTGCCCAGTGGCGTGTTTCTGGTCCTCTGGGATCGTGCGTGGTCTCGCCGGGCGCCACCTCCCAGAGAGGCTGGCGAGGACCCAGCCGCGCCGGCTCCGTCGGCGTCCCGCATGCCGGAGCCCGGCGGGGCGCAGTCTGCGGGCATCGCTTCTCGGCCTTTTGGCTAAGATCAAGTGTAGTATCTGTTCTTATCAGTTTAATATCTGATACGTCCCCCATGGAGGGGACCACATATTAAACGGATTTTTGGAACAGGGAGCCGGAAGTGGGGCTTGCCCCGTCCGCTCCACGCATCGACCCGGTATTGCAGTGTTTCTGGGAACGGTGCACCTCTACTGCCCCCTGCTGTTGAAAGACAGAGCTGATCGGTGTTCCGCTTATCAGACCGAGAGCCTGCGCCGCTTGTCAGGCGATCAGCCGGTGTCGTGAGGGACCGACTCTGTCCGTGCGCCGGTCCCGCTTCCCTCCGTTTTTCTTCTTTTTTTTTTTTTTTTTAAATCATGAAAAAAAAAAGCACGGTCATGATATGCTCTCTGAGGGGTGGGCAGCTGTGCTGAGGTAAGGCAGGCCGTCATCTTTGCCTTTTGAATTTTCTCTCATGTCTGTTTACATGATTGCTGATCTTTCAGATGCCAGGAGGACAGGGAGGAGTCGGGGCCCCGAGGCCGGTGGCTGCGACGCCCCCGAGAATTCAACCCCGAGCGGGGGCGTCACGGAGGCCCGGCTAGCGGCCACCTGCTGAGCGACGGCTCTGCATCGACTCGGGTCTCTCTTCATCCCGTATAAATCTTTCGCCTTTTACTAAAGATTTCCGTGGAGAGGGATAGCGATGAGTTCACTGTATTTTTGGAGGCTCTGCGCAAGCAGAGCTGCACCGCCGCCGTATCAAAGTAAGACTGTGCCCGGCTTAGCGGCCGGCTCTATCTGCCCAGTGGCGTGTTTCTGGTCCTCTGGGATCGTGCGTGGTCTCGCCGGGCGCCACCTCCCAGAGAGGCTGGCGAGGACCCAGCCGCGCCGGCTCCGTCGGCGTCCCGCATGCCGGAGCCCGGCGGGGCGCAGTCTGCGGGCATCGCTTCTCGGCCTTTTGGCTAAGATCAAGTGTAGTATCTGTTCTTATCAGTTTAATATCTGATACGTCCCCCATGGAGGGGACCACATATTAAACAGATTTTTGGAACAGGGAGCCGGAAGTGGGGCTTGCCCCGTCCGCTCCACGCATCGACCCGGTATTGCAGTGTTTCTGGGAACGGTGCACCTCTACTGCCCCCTGCTGTTGAAAGACAGAGCTGATCGGTGTTCCGCTTATCAGACCGAGAGCCTGCGCCGCTTGTCAGGCGATCAGCCGGTGTCGTGAGGGACCGACTCTGTCCGTGCGCCGGTCCCGCTTCCCTCCGTTTTTCTTTTTTTTTTTTTTTTTTTTTTTAAATCATAAAAAAAAAAAAGCACGGTCATGATATGCTCTCTGAGGGTTGGGCAGCTGTGCTGAGGTAAGGCAGGCCGTCATCTTTGCCTTTTGAATTTTCTCTCATGTCTGTTTACATGATTGCTGATCTTTCAGATGCCAGGAGGACAGGGAGGAGTCGGGGCCCCGAGGCCGGTGGCTGCGACGCCCCCGAGAATTCAACCCCGAGCGGGGGCGTCACGGAGGCCCGGCTAGCGGCCACCTGCTGAGCGACGGCTCTGCATCGACTCGGGTCTCTCTTCATCCCGTATAAATCTTTCGCCTTTTACTAAAGATTTCCGTGGAGAGGGATAGCGATGAGTTCACTGTATTTTTGGAGGCTCTGCGCAAGCAGAGCTGCACCGCCGCCGTATCAAAGTAAGACTGTGCCCGGCTCAGCGGCCGGCTCTATCTGCCCAGTGGCGTGTTTCTGGTCCTCTGGGATCGTGCGTGGTCTCGCCGGGCGCCACCTCCCAGAGAGGCTGGCGAGGACCCAGCCGCGCCGGCTCCGTCGGCGTCCCGCATGCCGGAGCCCGGCGGGGCGCAGTCTGCGGGCATCGCTTCTCGGCCTTTTGGCTAAGATCAAGTGTAGTATCTGTTCTTATCAGTTTAATATCTGATACGTCCCCCATGGAGGGGACCACATATTAAACGGATTTTTGGAACAGGGAGCCGGAAGTGGGGCTTGCCCCGTCCGCTCCACGCATCGACCCGGTATTGCAGTGTTTCTGGGAACGGTGCACCTCTACTGCCCCCTGTTGTTGAAAGACAGAGCTGATCGGTGTTCCGCTTATCAGACCGAGAGCCTGCGCCGCTTGTCAGGCGATCAGCCGGTGTCGTGAGGGACCGACTCTGTCCGTGCGCCGGTCCCGCTTCCCTCCGTTTTTCTTCTTTTTTTTTTTTTTTTTTAGATCATGAAAAAAAAAAAGCACGGTCATGATATGCTCTCTGAGGGGTGGGCAGCTGTGCTGAGGTAAGGCAGGCCGTCATCTTTGCCTTTTGAATTTTCTCTCATGTCTGTTTACCTGATTGCTGATCTTTCAGATGCCAGGAGGACAGGGAGGAGTCGGGGCCCCGAGGCCGGTGGCTGCGACGCCCCCGAGAATTCAACCCCGAGCGGGGGCGTCACGGAGGCCCGGCTAGCGGCCACCTGCTGAGCGACGGCTCTGCATCGACTCGGGTCTCTCTTCATCCCGTATAAATCTTTCGCCTTTTACTAAAGATTTCCGTGGAGAGGGATAGCGATGAGTTCACTGTATTTTTGGAGGCTCTGCGCAAGCAGAGCTGCACCGCCGCCGTATCAAAGTAAGACTGTGCCCGGCTTAGCGGCCGGCTCTATCTGCCCAGTGGCGTGTTTCTGGTCCTCTGGGATCGTGCGTGGTCTCGCCGGGCGCCACCTCCCAGAGAGGCTGGCGAGGACCCAGCCGCGCCGGCTCCGTCGGCGTCCCGCATGCCGGAGCCCGGCGGGGCGCAGTCTGCGGGCATCGCTTCTCGGCCTTTTGGCTAAGATCAAGTGTAGTATCTGTTCTTATCAGTTTAATATCTGATACGTCCCCCATGGAGGGGACCACATATTAAACGGATTTTTGGAACAGGGAGCCGGAAGTGGGGCTTGCCCCGTCCGCTCCACGCATCGACCCGGTATTGCAGTGTTTCTGGGAACGGTGCACCTCTACTGCCCCCTGCTGTTGAAAGACAGAGCTGATCGGTGTTCCGCTTATCAGACCGAGAGCCTGCGCCGCTTGCCAGGCGATCAGCCGGTGTCGTGAGGGACCGACTCTGTCCGTGCGCCGGTCCCGCTTCCCTCCGTTTTTCTTCTTTTTTTTTTTTTTTTTTTAAAATCATAAAAAAAAAGGACGGTCATGATATGCTCTCTGAGGGGTGGGCAGCTGTGCTGAGGTAAGGCAGGCCGTCATCTTTGCCTTTTGAATTTTCTCTCATGTCCGTTTACATGATTGCTGATCTTTCAGATGCCAGGAGGACAGGGAGGAGTCGGGGCCCCGAGGCCGGTGGCTGCGACGCCCCCCAGAATTCAACCCCGAGCGGGGGCGTCACGGAGGCCCGGCTAACGGCCACCTGCTGAGCGACGGCTCTGCATCGACTCGGGTCTCTCTTCATCCCGTATAAATCTTTCGCCTTTTACTAAAGATTTCCGTGGAGAGGGATAGCGATGAGTTCACTGTATTTTTGGAGGCTCTGCGCAAGCAGAGCTGCACCGCCGCTGTATCAAAGTAAGACTGTGCCCGGCTTAGCGGCCGGCTCTATCTGCCCAGTGGCGTGTTTCTGGTCCTCTGGGATCGTGCGTGGTCTCGCCGGGCGCCACCTCCCAGAGAGGCTGGCGAGGACCCAGCCGCGCCGGCTCCGTCGGCGTCCCGCATGCCGGAGCCCGGCGGGGCGCAGTCTGCGGGCATCGCTTCTCGGCCTTTTGGCTAAGATCAAGTGGATTGTATTGACTTTTTACCGCTTTTTATGGACTGCGTTGGGTTTTTTAGAGGAAGGCACGGTGAACCTAAGGCGTGACCAGCAGGTGGCTTGACCGCCGCTGCCACGGGGCGACCCGTGCCTTCCTTTTTAGCCTTTTATCCCTGCTTTTATTTCTGTTTTTATTAGGCTGGGGATCCCGCAGTGGCTGGTGGCTTGTCCACCGCCCTGCTGGGCGAACTGGTGTTTTTATTTTTTAGCTGCTTTTATAGTTTAGCTCTGCTCGGCTCATCCCGGATTGGCGGACGACGGACGTCGGGACCACGGCGGCGGAAGGACTCTGCTCCAGCGGCGACGTCGGTGGACCTTCCCGGATGGCAACGGCCGGCGGGCCATCGAGGAAGCCCTTCAGCGGGCCGTGGCTGGTAGCAGGCGGGGGCCTGCGGAATACCGCCCGGTTCTGCTGGAGGGCTGAGGAGGAGGTGGGCACCTTCCCCGACCGGCTGGCCTTCATCCGGGAGGTGGCCTTTGGAGCGTTGGGCCTTCAGATGCAGGACATCCTCTGCGTACAGCGGAATGGGCCCTTCCGCTTCTTCGAGGTCACCTTGTCCACCGACGAGAGTTACACCAAGGTCCTGGAGCGGAGCAAGGAGGGGGCCCAGCACCCCCTCCTCGGACGTTACAACATCGAGCCGCTGTGGTGGCCCGACAAGCGGGTAATAACAGTCCATTGTTTCAACCCGCATGTTACCGCCGAGGCCGTTTCCCAATTTCTGACAAAGTATGTGGATCTTCTTCCTGGCCACAGGGACATCCGGGATGAGCTGGGGATCTGGACTGGCCGACGCCAGTTCCAGGCCCGCCTGCGCCCGGACGCTAATGGCGCAGGCGGTTTTAGCCACCCCCCAGCCTATTTTACTTTACAGGGCAATAAGGCATACCTTTTTTATTCTGGACAGCCTCCCTTCTGCCGGCAGTGCCACAGTTTTGGACACACCCTGGAGGGATGCGCCAACCTGCGCTGCCGCAACTGCCTGGAGTCGGGGCACATGGCCAGGGACTGCAAGGGCCCCCGTCGCTGCAAACACTGTAACGGCGAGGACCATCTGGCTCGTTCCTGCCCACAGAAAAAGACTACATATGCCGACGCTCTGTCGGGTAACAGAGCAGTCGGCACGGAGAATGGTGGGGGAGCTCTAGCCCCCACGACTGGGCAGGAACAGCCGGCGACGGGGGCAGGAGGAGAAGCCCTGGTCGAGGTGGAGGAGGCCCCTTCGAGTGCGACACCAGTGCAGGAGGGGTCTCCGAACAAGGTGGAGCAGCTCGCCCTGGCTCCAGGCGTCAGCAGCAGGCGAAAGAAGAGCGGTGCATCCCCCCGGGGGAGGAAGAAGAGCAGAAGGGAGGCGCAACCCAACGCACCCAGCCCTCCGGCGGCCACCTCGCCAGCAGTGGCGGCCGGGGACCAAGGCCGACAGTGCCCCCCCTCCCCGATGTTAGAGGCCCCCCGTCTGGTGTGGGACTTGGGACAGTCCCCTGCACCCCCCCAGGAGTACAGCGGTCAACAGGACACTGCTAATGAACAGGAGTACCTGGGGGGTCTGGAATTGGGGGACCTTTTGAGGTTGACTGAGGAGGGGGGGCAGTAGGACAGTATTGTTTTTAATGGCTGGCTTTTATTATTTTAGTTTGTTGTTTTTAATTGTATTTTATTATTTTAACATTCTATGGCCAATTTTAATATTGTCACCTTGAATGTAAGGGGTTTGAGGAACATTTTAAAACGTATATCTGTTTTTAACCAGCTGGCATCTTCTCCCTTCAGCATTTGTTTTCTGCAGGAAGTCCACCTCCGGGACCAGCGGGACGAGGCTCTCTTTTCACGACAGTGGAAGAGGGGTAGATCCTACTGGAGCGTAGGTGGCGTCCACTCCTCAGGCGTCGGGATCCTTTTTGGCGACCGCGCCTTTGAAGAAGTAAGTGCGTTTACCGTCCTTCAGGGCAGGGTTTTGGGAGTGGACGCCACATGGAGGGGACAGCGCCTCCGGGCCATATGTGTCTACGCTCCGGTGGAGGCCTCGTCCCGTATAACTCTCTTTGAAGAGTTGTCCCCGTTCTGTGTCACAGATCGACACTTGATTTTAGGAGGGGACTTTAACATCTCGTTGGAGGGAAGACAGGATGTCAGCTCAGGGCATTTTCGCCATTTTATTCGTTCCTTTAAACTTGTCGACGGTTTTAAAACATGCAACCCCAGCATGCCGGGCTTCACCTGGCATAATAGTCGCGGAGCCAGCAGCCGCATCGACTACATTTTAGCTTCACCCCCCGTTGTTTTTAAAAAGGTGTCCCTCTCCCCACAGTGGCCCACTGACCATCTGGCAGTGGAGGCCACGGTCTCCATAGACGCCCCTGTATATGGGGGCGGCTATTGGAAAATGAACCTGCAGATCCTGGAGGAGAGAGATTTTAGACACCTTTTTTTAGATCACTTCTCCGAGTGGCAGAAGGACAAGCCTACCTTCCCCTCCGTGGCCGAATGGTGGGAGAGTGTGAAGGACAGGATCCGAACCTTCTCCATGCAGTACAGCAAGCAGCGCAGGATGGAGAAGAAGTTCTCCATTCGGCGGCTGGAGAGAAGGTTGCGGGATGAATACGCCGCTCACAACAACGGGGGCACCATCAACCACGAGCGGCTGCTTGACATAAAGGGTGAGCTGAGGCGCCTGCATGAACAGGCTGCCTCGGCCCAAATGCTCCGCGACAAAATATTTGAGGTGGAAAATAATGAAAAGTGCAATTCTTTTTTTTTCCACAGAGCCAGGGAAGCCCGGGAGGAGAAGAGCTTTAGCTCTCTCCGTGCCTCAAATGGCAGTATAGTCAAGGATACATCAGACATGCTGGAGGTTGCTAAATTGTTTTACCTTAACCTTTTTAATGTTAGGGATACGGACCCGGTTGCTGGGGAGCGCTTCCTAGATAACATCTCACCTTGTCTTCCCAGTGACATCCGGGACGGCTTAGAAGCCCCCATCACCTTGGCCGAGCTGACCGCAGTGCTTGGCAAGATGAACCGCCGCAAGGTACCTGGCCTTGATGGGCTCCCGGTGGAATTTTATTCCACCTTTTGGGATGTCCTCGGGCCGGAATTACTGCAGGTTGTAGAGGACGTTCAGCGCCGGGGTTTGCTCACTAGGAGCATGAGGTCGGGGGTCCTCTCTTTGTTGCACAAGAAGGGCGATCGGGCCGACCTTGGCAACTGGAGGCCCCTGACCATGCTTTGTGTAGACACAAAGCTCATCGCAAAGACCCTTACCGAACGCCTGAAG
Source organism: Brienomyrus brachyistius (assembly GCF_023856365.1). Lineage (NCBI taxonomy): Eukaryota > Metazoa > Chordata > Actinopteri > Osteoglossiformes > Mormyridae > Brienomyrus > Brienomyrus brachyistius. The sequence continues at coordinate 340,823 of NW_026042344.1, forward strand.
AAGGCCATGGCTCATCTGGTTCACAGCGACCAGACGTGTGGAGTACCGGGTCGATCGGCGACGTGGAATCTCCACCTCATCCGCGACGCCATCGCCTGGGTGGAGGATAGGAACCTCCCTCTCCTGCTGGTCAGCTTGGACCAGGAGAAAGCCTTCGACCGGGTAGATCACCGCTTCCTGTTCAAAGTATTGGGTAAGTTTGGCTTCGGGCCCAATTATCTGGGGTGGTTACACACTTTGTATAACGAAGTTGGGAGCCATGTTGTTATCAATGGCTTCCTGAGTGATTTGGTGCCCCAGCGGAGTGGAGTGAGGCAGGGATGTCCCCTCTCCCCCCTCCTCTACGCGCTCTATATAGAGCCACTGGCGTGCGCCATTCGCACCCACCCCGGGGTCGATGGCCTTCTTATCCCAGGAAGTCGGGGGACAACTGTTAAACTGACCCAGTATGCAGACGACACCACGCTTTTCGTCAGCTCGGATCAGTCTCTCGGTCATGCCTTGAGCCTCGTTCACGCGTTCGGTTGGGCCTCTGGCGCGACGCTCAACCTCAGTAAGTCGGTGGCCAAGTATTTCGGCAGCTGGAAGGCGAGGGAGGACGTCGCAGGTGGTCTCACCCTCTGTGACGGTCCTCTCAAAGTTTTGGGGGTCAACTTCCTTTCGGATGGTGCCGCCCGGTTGAACTGGGAGGAGCGGTTGGCGATCGCCAGGCGGAAGATCGGACTGTGGAAGTCCAGGTCCCTGTCCTTCCAAGGTAAGGTTTTAGCCTTAAAAGTGGATATTCTTCCCACCCTGCTCTACCTTGCACATGTGTACCCTTTGCCCCGCTTCATGCGGAGGGGCCTGACGAGGGACGTTTTTAACCTCGTCTGGGGGGGCAGGTATGAGTACGTGCGTAGGGAAGTGATGTATCTCGGAAAGGACAGGGGGGGGAGGGACGTTATTGACTTTCCTCTCAAGCTTGACTGCCTGTTCTTCTCGCAGCTCTGCACGCGCCTGGCAGCTCCCCTCGAGCACCCCCATCAGCACTTTGTGCGTCTGTGGCTGGCTCTCCCCATGAGACGTCTGGTGACGTCGTGGACCAACCTCGGCCCCAAGGCTGAGACCCTGCCGGTCCACTACAGCCACGCTGTCAAGTGGAGTAAGTCTATTCCGGCAGGTGTCAAGACAGAGGCCCTGACCAAGCACAGAGCCCTTTACAAGGCTTTGCTTGGTCATAGGGAGACTCGGGCCATGTTGGGCCTGGAGGAAGGCACATGGGCGAGAATCCAGCCTAAGGGTTTGGATCACAGGCTGCAAGACCTGAACTGGCAGTGCCTTCATGGTAAGCTGCCAGTCAGGGACGTCATGCACAGGCATAAGCTGACCAGACACCCCCGCTGCCCCAGGCCCGAGTGCAGCGAGGATGAGACCATCAAGCACGTGTTTTGGGACTGCGGGCATGCACAGAGAGTCTGGGGGTTGGTAGCGGGCCTGTGTGGACGTGTAGACCCGCAGCCCGGTCTGACCTACGACAAGGTGTTGAAGGGGTGGGACCCCAACCTCCATAACCCCTTCGGCCCCTGGATGTGGCTGCTGGTCAGCATTACCAAGCGAGAGCTTTGGAATGCCAGGACCGCGCTCATCCGCAGAGGGGTTCGTCTGGAGGCACAAGGGGTATTCCGCAAAATCCGGGCCGATTTGGGTTTCAGGATGGAGACCGACGTCATCCAACGGGGCTACCACGAGGCCAAGGAGAGGTGGAAGGGCCTCTTTTGGCTTTAGCCCCGTTTCATTTAGGTGGTGACGCTCCATCCTACAGGGTCGACATGACGCACTGTCCTGAAGCACACAGGAGGTACTTTGGGTTTTAGGTAAGTGTGCTTTGTTTTTTGTGCGTGTATGGTGTTGCAAATATTCTTTTAATTAACTGCATGTACTGAGATTGAGCACGGCTGTGGTTGGTCACTTTTAGCACCTTTATGTATTAACATTAACTGTATTTATTAACATTTTATTCTATGTGCTGTGCCATGTCTGTGACTAACCAGTTTTTTAGCCTGAGGCCATTGATTTTATGTGTTTTAGGATGATGCATAACCCTGTTTTAACCCGACCCTTGTGCCGAGGCCTGAGGTCTACGGGTCTGTTCCTTTTTTAAGGTTTTAATATTTTAATGGCTTGCATTTGAGGTGACATTTTAATTATGTTAATGGCCATATGATTGTAATTAGATTTTAAAGTGTGTATATGTATTACTTGTTTTTATTATTATGTTTTGCTTATCCTATAGGGAATGGTTCTGTAATATATTTGTTTAATATTGTTTTAAAGGTGTTTTATTGTGTGACTTTAAAATGTACAGAACTGTTTAATAAAGCATGGAAAAAAAAAAAAAATCTGTTCTTATCAGTTTAATATCTGATACGTCCCCCATGGAGGGGACCACATATTAAACGGATTTTTGGAACAGGGAGCCGGAAGTGGGGCTTGCCCCGTCCGCTCCACGCATCGACCCGGTATTGCAGTGTTTCTGGGAACGGTGCACCTCTACTGCCCCCTGCTGTTGAAAGACAGAGCTGATCGGTGTTCCGCTTATCAGACCGAGAGCCTGCGCCGCTTGTCAGGCGATCAGCCGGTGTCGTGAGGGACCGACTCTGTCCGTGCGCCGGTCCCGCTTCCCTCCGTTTTTCTTCTTTTTTTTTTTTTTTTTAAATCATGAAAAAAAAAAGCACGGTCATGATATGCTCTCTGAGGGGTGGGCAGCTGTGCTGAGGTAAGGCAGGCCGTCATCTTTGCCTTTTGAATTTTCTCTCATGTCTGTTTACATGATTGCTGATCTTTCAGATGCCAGGAGGACAGGGAGGAGTCGGGGCCCCGAGGCCGGTGGCTGCGACGCCCCCGAGAATTCAACCCCGAGCGGGGGCGTCACGGAGGCCCGGCTAGCGGCCACCTGCTGAGCGACGGCTCTGCATCGACTCGGGTCTCTCTTCATCCCGTATAAATCTTTCGCCTTTTACTAAAGATTTCCGTGGAGAGGGATAGCGATGAGTTCACTGTATTTTTGGAGGCTCTGCGCAAGCAGAGCTGCACCGCCGCCGTATCAAAGTAAGACTGTGCCCGGCTTAGCGGCCGGCTCTATCTGCCCAGTGGCGTGTTTCTGGTCCTCTGGGATCGTGCGTGGTCTCGCCGGGCGCCACCTCCCAGAGAGGCTGGCGAGGACCCAGCCGCGCCGGCTCCGTCGGCGTCCCGCATGCCGGAGCCCGGCGGGGCGCAGTCTGCGGGCATCGCTTCTCGGCCTTTTGGCTAAGATCAAGTGGATTTTATTGACTTTTTACCGCTTTTTACGGACTGCGTTGGGTCTTTTAGAGGAAGGCACGGTGAACCTAAGGCGTGACCAGCAGGTGGCTTGACCGCCGCTGCCACGGGGCGACCCGTGCCTTCCTTTTTAGCCTTTTATCCCTGCTTTTATTTCTGTTTTTATTAGGCTGGGGATCCCGCAGTGGCTGGTGGCTTGCCCACCGCCCTGCTGGGCGAACTGGTGTTTTTATTTTTTAGCTGCTTTTATAGTTTAGCTCTGCTCGGCTCATCCCGGATTGGCGGACGGCGGACGTCGGGACCACGGCGGCGGAAGGACTCTGCTCCAGCGGCGACGTCGGTGGACCTTCCCGGATGGCAACGGCCGGCGGACCATCGAGGAAGCCCTTCAGCGGGCCGTGGCTGGTAGCAGGCGGTGGCCTGCGGAATACCGCCCGGTTCTGCTGGAGGGCTGAGGAGGAGGTGGGCACCTTCCCCGACCGGCTGGCCTTCATCCGGGAGGTGGCCTTTGGAGCGTTGGGCCTTCAGATGCAGGACATCCTCTGCGTACAGCGGAATGGGCCCTTCCGCTTCTTCGAGGTCACCTTGTCCACCGACGAGAGTTACACCAAGGTCCTGGAGCGGAGCAAGGAGGGGGCCCAGCACCCCCTCCTCGGACGTTACAACATCGAGCCGCTGTGGTGGCCCGACAAGCGGGTAATAACAGTCCATTGTTTCAACCCGCATGTTACCGCCGAGGCCGTTTCCCAATTTCTGACAAAGTATGTGGATCTTCTTCCTGGCCACAGGGACATCCGGGATGAGCTGGGGATCTGGACTGGCCGACGCCAGTTCCAGGCCCGCCTGCGCCCGGACGCTAATGGCGCAGGCGGTTTTAGCCACCCCCCAGCCTATTTTACTTTACAGGGCAATAAGGCATACCTTTTTTATTCTGGACAGCCTCCCTTCTGCCGGCAGTGCCACAGTTTTGGACACACCCTGGAGGGATGCGCCAACCTGCGCTGCTGCAACTGCCTGGAGTCGGGGCACATGGCCAGGGACTGCAAGGGCCCCCGTCGCTGCAAACACTGTAACGGCGAGGACCATCTGGCTCGTTCCTGCCCACAGAAAAAGACTACATATGCCGACGCTCTGTCGGGTAACAGAGCAGTCGGCACGGAGAATGGTGGGGGAGCTCTAGCCCCCACGACTGGGCAGGAACAGCCGGCGACGGGGGCAGGAGGAGAAGCCCTGGTCGAGGTGGAGGAGGCCCCTTCAAGTGCGACACCAATGCAGGAGGGGTCTCCGAACAAGGTGGAGCAGCTCGCCCTGGTTCCAGGCGTCAGCAGCAGGAGGAAGAAGAGCGGTGCATCCCCCCGGGGGAGGAAGAAGAGCAGAAGGGAGGCGCAACCCGACGCATCCAGCCCTCCGCCGGCCACCTCGCCAGCAGTGGCGGCCGGGGACCAAGGCCGACAGTGTCCCCCCTCCCCGATGTTAGAGGCCCCCCGTCTGGTGTGGGACTTGGGACAGTCCCCTGCACCCCCCCAGGAGTACAGCGGTCAACAGGACACTGCTAATGAACAGGAGTACCTGGGGGGGCTGGAATTGGGGGACCTTTTGAGGTTGACTGAGGAGGGGGGGCAGTAGGACAATATTGTTTTTAATGGCTGGCTTTTATTATTTTAGTTTGTTGTTTTTAATTGTATTTTATTATTTTAACATTCTATGGCCAATTTTAATATTGTCACCTTGAATGTAAGGGGTTTGAGGAACATTTTAAAACGTACATCTGTTTTTAACCAGCTGGCATCTTCTCCCTTCAGCATTTGTTTTCTGCAGGAAGTCCACCTCCGGGACCAGCGGGACGAGGCTCTCTTTTCACGACAGTGGAAGAGGGGTAGATCCTACTGGAGCGTAGGTGGCGTCCACTCCTCAGGCGTCGGGATCCTTTTTGGCGACCGCGCCTTTGAAGAAGTAAGTGCGTTTACCGTCCTTCAGGGCAGGGTTTTGGGAGTGGACGCCACATGGAGGGGACAGCGCCTCCGGGCCATATGTGTCTACGCTCCGGTGGAGGCCTCGTCCCGTATAACTCTCTTTGAAGAGTTGTCCCCGTTCTGTGTCACAGATCGACACTTGATTTTAGGAGGGGACTTTAACATCTCGTTGGAGGGAAGACAGGATGTCAGCTCAGGGCATTTTCGCCATTTTATTCGTTCCTTTAAACTTGTTGACGGTTTTAAAACATGCAACCCCAGCATGCCGGGCTTCACCTGGCATAATAGTCGCGGAGCCAGCAGCCGCATCGACTACATTTTAGCTTCACCCCCCGTTGTTTTTAAAAAGGTGTCCCTCTCCCCACAGTGGCCCACTGACCATCTGGCAGTGGAGGCCACTGTCTCCATAGACGCCCCTGTATATGGGGGCGGCTATTGGAAAATGAACCTGCAGATCTTGGAGGAGAGAGATTTTAGACACCTTTTTTTAGATCACTTCTCCGAGTGGCAGAAGGACAAGCCTACCTTCCCCTCCGTGGCCGAATGGTGGGAGAGTGTGAAGGACAGGATCCGAACCTTCTCCATGCAGTACAGCAAGCAGCGCAGGATGGAGAAGAAGTTCTCCATTCGGCGGCTGGAGAGAAGGTTGCGGGATGAATACGCCGCTCACAACAACGGGGGCACCATCAACCACGAGCGGCTGCTTGACATAAAGGGTGAGCTGAGGCGCCTGCATGAACAGGCTGCCTCGGCCCAAATGCTCCGCGACAAAATATTTGAGGTAGAAAATAATGAAAAGTGCAATTCTTTTTTTTTCTACAGAGCCAGGGAAGCCCGGGAGGAGAAGAGCTTTAGCTCTCTCCGTGCCTCAAATGGCAGTATAGTCAAGGATACATCAGACATGCTGGAGGTTGCTAAATTGTTTTACCTTAACCTTTTTAATGTTAGGGATACGGACCCGGTTGCTGGGGAGCGCTTCCTAGATAACATCTCACCTTGTCTTCCCAGTGACATCCGGGACGGCTTAGAAGCCCCCATCACCTTGGCCGAGCTGACCGCAGTGCTTGGCAAGATGAACCGCCGCAAGGTACCTGGCCTTGATGGGCTCCCGGTGGAATTTTATTCCACCTTTTGGGATGTCCTCGGGCCGGAATTACTGCAGGTTGTAGAGGACGTTCAGCGCCGGGGTTTGCTCACTAGGAGCATGAGGTCGGGGGTCCTCTCTTTGTTGCACAAGAAGGGCGATCGGGCCGACCTTGGCAACTGGAGGCCCCTGACCATGCTTTGTGTAGACACAAAGCTCATCGCAAAGACCCTTACCGAACGCCTGAAGAAGGCCATGGCTCATCTGGTTCACAGCGACCAGACGTGTGGAGTACCGGGTCGATCGGCGACGTGGAATCTCCACCTCATCCGCGACGCCATCGCCTGGGTGGAGGATAGGAACCTCCCTCTCCTGCTGGTCAGCTTGGACCAGGAGAAAGCCTTCGACCGGGTAGATCACCGCTTCCTGTTCAAAGTATTGGGTAAGTTTGGCTTCGGGCCCAATTATCTGGGGTGGTTACACACTTTGTATAACGAAGTTGGGAGCCATGTTGTTATCAATGGCTTCCTGAGTGATTTGGTGCCCCAGCGGAGTGGAGTGAGGCAGGGATGTCCCCTCTCCCCCCTCCTCTACGCGCTCTATATAGAGCCACTGGCGTGCGCCATTCGCACCCACCCCGGGGTCGATGGCATTCTTATCCCAGGAAGTCGGGGGACAACTGTTAAACTGACCCAGTATGCAGACGACACCACGCTTTTCGTCTGCTCGGATCAGTCTCTCGGTCATGCCTTGAGCCTCGTTCACGCGTTCGGTTGGGCCTCTGGCGCGACGCTCAACCTCAGTAAGTCGGTGGCCAAGTATTTCGGCAGCTGGAAGGCGAGGGAGGACGTCGCAGGTGGTCTCACCCTCTGTGACGGTCCTCTCAAAGTTTTGGGGGTCAACTTCCTTTCGGATGGTGCCGCCCGGTTGAACTGGGAGGAGCGGTTGGCGATCGCCAGGCGGAAGATCGGACTGTGGAAGTCCAGGTCCCTGTCCTTCCAAGGTAAGGTTTTAGCCTTAAAAGTGGATATTCTTCCCACCCTGCTCTACCTTGCACATGTGTACCCTTTGCCCCGCTTCATGCGGAGGGGCCTGACGGGGGACGTTTTTAACCTCGTCTGGGGGGGCAGGTATGAGTACGTGCGTAGGGAAGTGATGTATCTCGGAAAGGACAGTGGGGGGAGGGACGTTATTGACTTTCCTCTCAAGCTTGACTGCCTGTTCTTCTCGCAGCTCTGCACGCGCCTGGCAGCTCCCCTCGAGCACCCCCATCAGCACTTTGTGCGTCTGTGGCTGGCTCTCCCCATGAGACGTCTGGTGACGTCGTGGACCAACCTCGGCCCTAAGGCTGAGACCCTGCCGGTCCACTACAGCCACGCTGTCAAGTGGAGTAAGTCTATTCCGGCAGGTGTCAAGACAGAGGCCCTGACCAAGCACAGAGCCCTTTACAAGGCTTTGCTTGGTCATAGGGAGACTCGGGCCATGTTGGGCCTGGAGGAAGGCACATGGGCGAGAATCCAGCCTAAGGGTTTGGATCACAGGCTGCAGGACCTGAACTGGCAGTGCCTTCATGGTAAGCTGCCAGTCAGGGACGTCTTGCACAGGCATAAGCTGACCAGACACCCCCGCTGCCCCAGGCCCGAGTGCAGCGAGGATGAGACCATCAAGCACGTGTTTTGGGACTGCGGGCATGCACAGAGAGTCTGGGGGTTGGTAGCGGGCCTGTGTGGACGTGTAGACCCGCAGCCCGGTCTGACCTACGACAAGGTGTTGAAGGGGTGGGACCCCAACCTCCATAACCCCTTCGGCCCCTGGATGTGGCTGCTGGTCAGCATTACCAAGCGAGAGCTTTGGAATGCCAGGACCGCGCTCATCCGCAGAGGGGTTCGTCTGGAGGCACAAGGGGTATTCCGCAAAATCCGGGCCGATTTGGGTTTCAGGATGGAGACCGACGTCATCCAACGGGGCTACCACGAGGCCAAGGAGAGGTGGAAGGGCCTCTTTTGGCTTTAGCCCCGTTTCATTTAGGTGGTGACGCTCCATCCTACAGGGTCGACATGACGCACTGTCCTGAAGCACACAGGAGGTACTTTGGGTTTTAGGTAAGTGTGCTTTGTTTTTTGTGCGTGTATGGTGTTGCAAATATTCTTTTAATTAACTGCATGTACTGAGATTGAGCACGGCTGTGGTTGGTCACTTTTAGCACCTTTATGTATTAACATTAACTGTATTTATTAACATTTTATTCTATGTGCTATGCCATGTCTGTGACTAACCAGTTTTTTAGCCTGAGGCCATTGATTTTATGTGTTTTAGGATGATGCATAACCCTGTTTTAACCGACCCTTGTGCCGAGGCCTGAGGTCTACGGGTCTGTTCCATTTTTAAGGTTTTAATATTTTAATGGCTTGCATTTGAGGTGACATTTTAATTATGTTAATGGCCATATGATTGTAATTAGATTTTAAAGTGTGTATATGTATTGCTTGTTTTTATTGTTATGTTTTGCTTATCCTATAGGGAATGGTTCTGTAATATATTTGTTTAATATTGTTTTAAAGGTGTTTTATTGTGTGACTTTAAAATGTACAGAACTGTTTAATAAAGCATGGAAAAAAAAAAAAATCTGTTCTTATCAGTTTAATATCTGATACGTCCCCCATGGAGGGGACCACATATTAAACGGATTTTTGGAACAGGGAGCCGGAAGTGGGGCTTGCCCCGTCCGCTCCACGCATCGACCCGGTATTGCAGTGTTTCTGGGAACGGTGCACCTCTACTGCCCCCTGCTGTTGAAAGACAGAGCTGATCGGTGTTCCGCTTATCAGACCGAGAGCCTGCGCCGCTTGTCAGGCGATCAGCCGGTGTCGTGAGGGACCGACTCTGTCCGTGCGCCGGTCCCGCTTCCCTCCGTTTTTCTTCTTCTTTTTTTTTTTTTTTTTTTTAAATCATAAAAAAAAAAAGCACGGTCATGATATGCTCTCTGAGGGGTGGGCAGCTGTGCTGAGGTAAGGCAGGCCGTCATCTTTGCCTTTTGAATTTTCTCTCATGTCTGTTTACATGATTGCTGATCTTTCAGATGCCAGGAGGACAGGGAGGAGTCGGGGCCCCGAGGCCGGTGGCTGCGACGCCCCCGAGAATTCAACCCCGAGCGGGGGCGTCACGGAGGCCCGGCTAGCGGCCACCTGCTGAGCGACGGCTCTGCATCGACTCGGGTCTCTCTTCATCCCGTATAAATCTTTCGCCTTTTACTAAAGATTTCCGTGGAGAGGGATAGCGATGAGTTCACTGTATTTTTGGAGGCTCTGCGCAAGCAGAGCTGCACCGCCGCCGTATCAAAGTAAGACTGTGCCCGGCTTAGCGGCCGGCTCTATCTGCCCAGTGGCGTGTTTCTGGGATCCTCTGGGATCGTGCGTGGTCTCGCCGGGCGCCACCTCCCAGAGAGGCTGGCGAGGACCCAGCCGCGCCGGCTCCGTCGGCGTCCCGCATGCCGGAGCCCGGCGGGGCGCAGTCTGCGGGCATCGCTTCTCGGCCTTTTGGCTAAGATCAAGTATAGTATCTGTTCTTATCAGTTTAATATCTGATACGTCCCCCATGGAGGGGACCACATATTAAACGGATTTTTGGAACAGGGAGCCGGAAGTGGGGCTTGCCCCGTCCGCTCCACGCATCGACCCGGTATTGCAGTGTTTCTGGGAACGGTGCACCTCTACTGCCCCCTGCTGTTGAAAGACAGAGCTGATCGGTGTTCCGCTTATCAGACCGAGAGCCTGCGCCGCTTGCCAGGCGATCAGCCGGTGTCGTGAGGGACCGACTCTGTCCGTGCGCCGGTCCCGCTTCCCTCCGTTTTTCTTCTTTTTTTTTTTTTTTTTTTTTTAAATCATAAAAAAAAAAGGACGGTCATGATATGCTCTCTGAGGGGTGGGCAGCTGTGCTGAGGTAAGGCAGGCCGTCATCTTTGCCTTTTGAATTTTCTCTCATGTCCGTTTACATGATTGCTGATCTTTCAGATGCCAGGAGGACAGGGAGGAGTCGGGGCCCCGAGGCCGGTGGCTGCGACGCCCCCGAGAATTCAACCCCGAGCGGGGGCGTCACGGAGGCCCGGCTAGCGGCCACCTGCTGAGCGACGGCTCTGCATCGACTCGGGTCTCTCTTCATCCCGTATAAATCTTTCGCCTTTTACTAAAGATTTCCGTGGAGAGGGATAGCGATGAGTTCACTGTATTTTTGGAGGCTCTGCGCAAGCAGAGCTGCACCGCCGCTGTATCAAAGTAAGACTGTGCCCGGCTTAGCGGCCGGCTCTATCTGCCCAGTGGCGTGTTTCTGGTCCTCTGGGATCGTGCGTGGTCTCGCCGGGCGCCACCTCCCAGAGAGGCTGGCGAGGACCCAGCCGCGCCGGCTCCGTCGGCGTCCCGCATGCCGGAGCCCGGCGGGGCGCAGTCTGCGGGCATCGCTTCTCGGCCTTTTGGCTAAGATCAAGTGTAGTATCTGTTCTTATCAGTTTAATATCTGATACGTCCCCCATGGAGGGGACCACATATTAAACGGATTTTTGGAACAGGGAGCCGGAAGTGGGGCTTGCCCCGTCCGCTCCACGCATCGACCCGGTATTGCAGTGTTTCTGGGAACGGTGCACCTCTACTGCCCCCTGCTGTTGAAAGACAGAGCTGATCGGTGTTCCGCTTATCAGACCGAGAGCCTGCGCCGCTTGTCAGGCGATCAGCCGGTGTCGTGAGGGACCGACTCTGTCCGTGCGCCGGTCCCGCTTCCCTCCGTTTTTCTTCTTTTTTTTTTTTTTTTTTTTTTTTAAATCATAAAAAAAAAAAGCACGGTCATGATATGCTCTCTGAGGGGTGGGCAGCTGTGCTGAGGTAAGGCAGGCCGTCATCTTTGCCTTTTGAATTTTCTCTCATGTCTGTTTACATGATTGCTGATCTTTCAGATGCCAGGAGGACAGGGAGGAGTCGGGGCCCCGAGGCCGGTGGCTGCGACGCCCCCGAGAATTCAACCCCGAGCGGGGGCGTCACGGAGGCCCGGCTAGCGGCCACCTGCTGAGCGACGGCTCTGCATCGACTCGGGTCTCTCTTCATCCCGTATAAATCTTTCGCCTTTTACTAAAGATTTCCGTGGAGAGGGATAGCGATGAGTTCACTGTATTTTTGGAGGCTCTGCGCAAGCAGAGCTGCACCGCCGCCGTATCAAAGTAAGACTGTGCCCGGCTTAGCGGCCGGCTCTATCTGCCCAGTGGCGTGTTTCTGGGATCCTCTGGGATCGTGCGTGGTCTCGCCGGGCGCCACCTCCCAGAGAGGCTGGCGAGGACCCAG